>NC_092239.1:5708319-5883319 GCF_036320965.1 Panulirus ornatus
AATAAATAAATAAATAAACAAATAAATATCTATCTAACTATTTATCATACTTTTGTTGCTGTCTCCCAAATATCTAAACATATCTTCAACTCTTAGTTCCTGATCATGCAAACTGATCTTTCAATCTGACCTCTCATTCCTTTCAGCATTCTTTTCTTACGTAACTCATCAAACCATCTCATCATTCTATCCAACTCTCCCTGCGATTTAGCTAAAATTTCGTAATCTAAAGATACATTCACCATTCCATGCAAACATGTTCAAGTAGGTATGAATGTGCCAAAGTTTTTGCATCAGTAGGTAACAGCATGCTTATATATGTAAACAAATTCCTTAAATCTATAAGGTTCATATCAACCAAAAGCAATATACACATTACAGTGTTCAAATTGAAAAAGTGACATCCAAATTATCTGATACCTACAAGCAAGTTTAAACTCTTACCTTCATCAGCCTAATTCCAACCAATCTCCCTTACAGGGAACAAAATTCATTCAAATCTTATAAATGTAAAAGTTAAATCTATGCTTTACTTACTGTGTTTCATTTTCCTTGTTGTTTGTTGGATCAACAAGAAAACTCCAAACTGCCATCTTTAGTTTTTTCATATCCATCTTTTTTGCTGTGCGAGCATAACCAATGTTTATTTTTGCTACCTAATGAAAGAGGAGAATATATTATATACTTAATATTGGTTCAGGAATAAAAGGATACAACTAAAGTGTCTCACTGCTATCTATATCCTGTAAGCCTTCTCAACATCAGCTCTTCTACACACAAACACAAACTATAATCTTGTATTTTCCTGCATATTTCATAGTGAAGATACCCTTTTTACCATGAGGGCCAGGGTTTTCAAAGCCTTCTGTTTTCTTCAATATCCATTTCTCCACAAATTAAATATACTCTATGGGTAATTCTTTCCACAAGCAAATGCTTGTATTACTTTAAAATGCTAACTTTTAGTCATCCAATTCCTTCGTACCAAATGACCCCATATTTCTACATTCATCACTCCAACCAAAGTTAACAATTGCTCTGCACAAAATCACTTACCGAAGTTAACAACTGCTCTCCACAAAAGCTATCTTAACTGATAGCTTTTTCACTGTTCATGACCCAAGCTCTACTATTTATATCTCTGATGCCTGTTCCAAATGGAACTCCCTCAAAGGAGTGGCCACAGCAACAGTCTCCGTAACTAAAGAACTCCAGTGCCACTTCTTGCCTCTAGTGCCTCACCATTAACAGGCCACTGGCAGAGGGTAAGTCTGCCAGTGGCCTGTTAATGGTGAGGCAGTAAAGGCTAAGAAGTGGCACTACAGTACAGATTAATACATGTCATACAACTAAAGATTTTGCTGGGGATGAAGGCTCTCATTTCTTTCCTTCAATCATTCTCCAAAAAGCCCTTATAATCTTCCTCCATTTCAAAACACTTCGTTATCTTAATTTCCATTACACCATCCATGCAGGAAATTACTTATTTCTTATTTCATGTACCCTATTCTGGTTCATTCACCTGACACAACTCATAGCCCACCCAGATCCAAACACAAAGATTCATAAAACAGTAAATCCATGTACTCTCACACATTTCATTCAAAACTCTTATATCTGTGTTTGTTTTATTGTGATATAGGAGAATAACAGATCTTCCAAAACTTGTAAATGAGAATAGTAACTCTAATAACAGCTTGTGTATCTATCCCAATCTGGAGAAATCCTAACCAAAGGACAGCGTTAATTACCCATGCCAAAAATGGTAAATTATAGTAAGAACACACATCAGCAACCATATACAGTATAAAAAACAAAATCTGAAAGAGGAAGTACAAATATGAAGAAATAGTGGAAACAAAATGAAGTACAAAATAATCTGTAAAGAACAGCACGAAGTCTGGTAATGCACACAAAAAGAAAAGAATATCAAGTGGTTTGACTACAGCCAAAGAAAAGAATATCAAGTGGTGTGACTAAATCCAAAGAAAAGAAAACCCCTGCCTGCACTTCTATGGACAATAAAGGCCAATCTACTCCAACAGGATTGGGAAAAAATCCAGCAGATATTGTAATACTGTGTACCTGATTAGTAGCAAAATCTAATGCTTACACTGACCTTATTTGGTGCCACAACCAAATTTTTTGAGAAATCATATACTTTGTTCTCTGGATCTTCACTTGGTGGGTGAGAACCACAAACAGTTTGACTGAAGATCTCTGTCATGTCATAACCAGGTACTGAATTATCCCCATATCCACTTGCTCCATCATCCTGGAAAAAGATTTAAAATATATGCAAGTACACACACATATATCATCATATGTACATATGAAGGGTGGTAAAACTGTAGGTGTGGACAGAGATTACAGCTGAGTTTCACAAGAAATGGCATGACAGCTGTTGATTAATTAGTCACACTAAATGTCTGTATGGCCTAAAGTCAGGTGCCTGACTGGCAGAATACTTAAACAGCACCCTTACATTAAGGCAAACAAGACAAAACCTTATCCTTAGACACTATATACCTCACTATCATCTAAGACATTCAGCAATCCTTCAAGTATGTACTCCAACTCTTTAACATATCTTTGCATGTTACCACTTCCCTCTCTACTCTGCTGCCTCCTTTTGATCTCTATTTCTCCTCAATAAAGTTCCCCACTCCTCTCTCACCATCTCTCATATGCTCAATTGAGACTCCTGCTGCCTTCTCCTGTACTCCTCCCAATCACTCACATTCATCTCCTTTCATTAACAATTTACCTTCCACAATTACCCACTCACTATCTCTCCTCATGTACTTTATATCATTTTCTATATCCTACATGCCATCTGCACATTTAAGCACTGCTCCTCTGAATACCTTCCACTCCCCTAGCTTTATTTCCTCTCCTTCTACATCATTCTCTGTCAACTCCTCTTTCAGGACAATTCAACAAGCTTTTCCTCATTTTCAGACACCATGGACCTCAAGCCACCCAGTTATATACCCTAAATTACCTCATCAAACCATCCTTGGATTTAAATCCCACAGCACCACGATTCAATCCCTTGCATCACCTGCCAAGGCAATCACTAAGCTTCTCTCATAAAACACTCCTTTTTACCTCACTCCTACTACCCAGAACAGTACGTAAGTACTTACAATCGTCCACCTTGCAAGGCTACTTTCAATCTAACCCACATCAGTCTTGAACTTGTTCCCTTATACTTTCTAAATTAATCCCCCAGCCCTTTCTTTCTTTGTCAAAGTGCCATCTTTTTTCATTTGTCCTCTTACTAAACATCGACTATATCCCTAGAAAATTCCTGAACAATTATATCCCTTGCCCCTTCAACTTTGAATATTGAGTATATATATATATATATATAATATTTTTTTTTTTCATACTATTCACCATTTCCCGCATTAGCGAGGTAGCGTTAAGAACAGAGGACTGGGCCTTTGAGGGAATATCCTCACCTGGCCCCCTTCTCTGTTCTTTCTTTTGGGAAAAAAGAAAAAAAAAAGAGAGGGGAGGATTTCCAGCCCCCCGCTCCCTATATATAATATATATATATATATATATATATATATATATATTTTATCCCTGGGAATAGGGGAGAAAGAATACTTCCCACGTATTCCCCACGTGTCGTAGAGGGCGACTAAAAGGGGAGGGAGCGGGAGGCTGGAAATCCTCCCCTCTCATTTTTTTTTTCTTTTTTTTTTCCAAAAGAAGGAACAGAGAAGGGGGCCAGGTGAGGATATTCCCTCTAAGGCCCAGTCCTCTGTTCATAGCGCTACCTCGCTGATGCGGGAAATGGCGAATAGTACGAAAGAAAAAAGAAAATATATATATTTGTGGGGCCTGGATGTGGAAAGGGAGCTGTGGTTTCGGTGCATTATACATGACAGCTAGAGACTGAGTGTGAACGAATGTGGCCTTTGTTGTCTTTTCCTAACGCTACCTCGCGCACATGTGGGGGAGGGGGCTGTCATTTCATGTGTGGCTGGGTGGCGACGGGAATGAATAAGGGCAGACTATGAATTATGTGTTTTTGGTTATGTGTGGCGAGGTGGCGATGGGAATGAATAAAGGCAGACAGTGTGAATTGTGTGCATGGGTATATATATATGTGTCTGTGTGTGTATATATATGTGTACATTGAGATGTATAGGTATGTATATTTGCGTGTGTGGACGTGTATGTATATACATGTGTATGGGGGTGGGTTGGGCCATTTCTTTCATCTGTTTCCTTGCGCTACCTCGCAAACGAGGGAGACAGCGACAAAGCAAAATAAAAAATAAAATAAATGAATTATGTACATGTGTATATATATGTATATGTATGAGTGTGTATATATATATGTATATGTTGAGATGTATAGGTATGTATATGTGTGTGTGGACGTGTATGTATATACATGTGTATGTGGGTGGGTTGGGCCATTCTTTCGTATGTTTCCTTGTGCTACCTCGCTAACGCAGGAGACAGCGACAAAGGAAAATAAATAAATAAATAAATATATATATATATATATATATATATAAAGGAAAAGACTAGCTTACCACATCAGCACAGTAATTATCTCTATCATTTTGATTATCATAGTCATATTCTTGAATGCTGTCATCCACAGTGGCAGCTTTTTTCTGTCTCTGTATAACAATTGCTGGACGTCCAAACAACCTAAAAATACAAAATAATGAAAATCAATTTGCTTATCAAATAATATCTATCACTGCTCTTAATTGCTTTTTACACCTATATCTAAAGATGACCAAAAACAGAATACCCATTTAAAACCACTAATTTTACAATATGAGCTGGGAATCTAACATTCACTGAAACCCATCCCTTGCTCTTCCATGAATACATCAGTTTAAACTTTTGTATATTATGTATTTACTTTTTACTTATTCACTAGTTACAACCATACACTACTTGTAAAAGTATTTTTTTACATATCTACCAATTTCTGAGAGATTTGTAATGGTATTTATGGATCTGGAGAAAGTATATGATAGAGTTGACAGAGATGGTGTAAAGTACATGTATGAGTAGGAGGAGAGGAGACTGAATAATTCCATATGAATGTCAGTCTGTGGCAGGGATGTGATTTTTTTTTTTTTCTAAGGCTCCAGTCAAGGACAAAAGCCCACACCAAGGCCAAACCTTTAATGAAATACAGAGGAACATAAAACAGAAAACACACAAGAAAGTATTTATGAATTTCTGAGAAAGTGAAAACCTGTCTTTTGAAATGTGCCCGGTCATAGTTATTGGGAAAGACACGAGAAGGTAGAGAGTTCCAATGCTTTGACATGTAGGGAAAGAAGCAAGCATCAAAACAGCCCACCCTTGAGTTGCTGGTGGCCACACTATAACCATGTGATGCAGCAGCTTGTTGAGTATTGCGTGGTCCAGCTAGTGGTGTGGGCACACAAGCAGCCAGCTCTCGGAAGCAAAAACCAAATAAAACTCACTTGGTAAAATTTCTTCCATCATAGTGGAGATCCATGGGCAGAGTGGTTTTTCCTTTGCACCACATCTTCAGAGTTGAATGTAACAGTTTAGTTGCCTTTCTGGTCACAGCAAATGATTTTGCAATCTCTGGGTCCTCTTCTTCATATGATAAAGTGATAAAATCTTTTTTTCTTCTTGTATGCTCTTCTGTTTTATCATCTCTCATGCTTTTAACTGTTAGAAAAAACATTAATCATTAAAGTTCATCCTTACCAATTAACATATCACTTCAATTAAATTTTTTTCCTGAACTTATGAGAAACTGGGTAACAAGAAAGGTACTCCTCTGACCACTACAACAGACCTGCAAGTATAACCACCCCAAACCCTGCAGGAAGTTTACCTTTTCACACAAGCATTTCAGAACTGCAAACTTGCAACACAAGAAGAGGATGTTTGCAATTACAGCCAATGTTCATGTGTTTCTGATGAAGTCCCACGAAGGCAGAAGCCTTTTTTCTTATTCCTAATTGCTTCTGCCTTAGTAAAGTAGTGCCACGAACAAACAACATCCTCATCAACATGAAGAGTGTAATGTTTTTAGAGAAGATTGTATTCCAATGATTCATCCTTCCCAAGCAATGCTCTATGAATAATGCACTGAAACAAAGCCCTTTACCCACAGTTAAGCCCCATACACCTTTCCATGGTCTCCCTTGACCACTTCTTATGACCTGGTTCAGCCTGCCAGTAACATGTCAACCCCTGCAGGCAATATTGCTCTAATTCACTCAATCTCCTGCACACCTCACCCCCTCCTGCATGTCAAGGCCTCAGTCACTCAAAGCATATTTGACTCTATCCTTCCATCTCATCTTCAGTCTCCCCACTTCTTGATACCTCCACTTCTGCTACATATGTCCATTTTGTCAGCCTTTTCTCACACATCCTCTACATGTCTGAACCATTTTAGCACCCCCTCTTTGGCTCTCTAAACCATATTCTTCTCATTACTATGCCCATCTCTTACCCATCATTCTTATTCATCCCCCTTCACACCACTACTGTCTTCTTTCTATCTATCTATATCTCTGATGCCTGTTCCAACTGGAACTCCTTCAAAAGGGTAGCCACAGCAACAGTCTCCATAACTTAAGAACTCCAGTGGCACTTCTTAGCCTTTACTGCCTAACCCTTAACAGGCCACTGGCAGAGGGCAAGTCTAGCACAGTGTTTGCAGAGGCTCCTACCTACTACTTCTAGCTAACAGTCCTGCCTAAATGTTCCTACCTACTACTTCTATCTACTGCTCCTACAATTTTGCCAAAAGGCAGGGCTAGTGCATATTGCTCACAGCAGGAAAATCTAGAGTTTTGAAGAATGAGCCACATGAGTCAAGTGTTACATATGACAAGGAGAGATTGCATGTTTGTGGACAGAATGTCAGTGGTCCACAAGTTAGTAATGCAGGAAAAAAGAAAGAAAAAAAAAAGCTAAGTGGGTCAAAGGAGTGCAACTTGACAAGCACTAAAGTGCCGTTTCACTAAGCAGATGTCACTAACCCTTCTGATATCCAGGCAGGTAGTACTGGTAATATACAATATTATTTTTTTTTTCTTTCTAATTTTCCAAAAGAAGGAACAGAGAAGGGGGTTAGGTGAGGATATTCCCTCAGAGGCCCAGTCCTCTGTTCTTAGCGCTACCTCGCTAACGCGGGAAATGGCGAATAGTTTGAAAGAAGAAAGAAAGAAAGAAAGAGAATTAGATCCTGGGTAATGTCTATGAAAGAGGTCACATGTTCTGGGTTTATCATACCTGTTCTATTCTTATGGAATCATTTGTGTCACTGTAAATTACGATTTAAGAGGGAAAAAATATTAGTTATCACTCACTTGACTTCTATTTCAATATGAGATCACACACTTCATATCCACTGCATGAAACCTCTTCCATATTTTTTTCCCAATGCGACACTGTTAGGATTACTATAACATCATACCCACCTCTGCCCTTGTAGACAATGACCTATATTCCCATACACCCCTTAGTGTGCCCACAACCTTAGCCTTCTTACCAACTTAATGGCTTCCTTATGTTACTATAGTTACACTTCCTCCAGGTTCTCTCCATTCAAAATCATATTTCAACCAATTTGTCTCTCCCCCCCTGCTAAACTTGATAACCTTACTTTCATCAACTAACTCCTCTCAGACACTCCCACGTCAGATACCAGCTTCTGCAGTTTCTCAAATGAGTCTGCCATAAGAATCATGTCATCAGCAAACAGCAAATGACTCATCTCCCAGCTCTCCTTCAACCAAACAGACTGAAAACCTGACACTCTCTCTGTGACCCTTGCGTTTACCTCTCTCACCACCCTATCCTAGAACAGATTTAACACAATCTATGACATCACAAAACCTTTCTGTACAAACACCTTTACCTGGAAACTGCTAACCCTGCTCTCTTCATACTCACACATATGCCTTGATACTTTTGAAAGAAACTTCCTGCCTCTACTACCTTTTCTCCCAAAGCATGTAATCACAACGCCTTCCACGGAGCATTTCAATTAAGCCAATTACGCACTGTTTTCCAAATCTACAAATGCCAAATAAAAAACCAAACATCTGATGTGTATATGTTGATATGTATATGCATGTATATATGCATGCATGGGCATTTATATATATATGTGTATATGAGTGGATGTGCCATTCTTCATTTGTTCCCTGACGCTACCTCGCTGATGTGGGAAACAGCAATCAAATATAATAAATAAATCATATATATAAAACTCTTGAGATTGGTGCATCTCATCTGAATTGAATTCTTTACAATGGTATATCTAACAAATAAATACAACCAACAGCTTGAGAAACCTGGTAAAATCTATCTGGATGCACATAAGTTAAATGAATTATAATAACCTTTAGATAATGGCCGCATCCTCCAATGTCCTGGTCCAGCCCAGGCAGACAGTAAGTGATTGTCAAAGTAAGAGTACTCTGAGGGGTTTAAAGCCAAAAGATCCTTCACATGCACAGCTTCCATAAGTGGTGGGGGTGCTCTCTGGCATCCTTGTTGCCCAATGGTAACAACTGTGCCATCCTCAGGACACTCATCATCCCCATTGCAATCAGTTCCTGGGAATAACAATGCCATAATCAATTATTTGTCACACCAAATTCCTAGATATGACAAATATAAATTACAATTCAATAATCTCTTGCATTTCAGTTAAAATTCTTTCAGACTGGTGAAGTAACTCCAAGGCTTTTAAATATCATATAAAAGTTTCTATGCATGAAAAAATTTCATAAAAATCTTGTGATAATAATACATTACTTCCAAAGTGATTTCATTTCTCTATTTCTAATTGCTTCTCCCTCCTTAAGAGAGCTAATTTTAGGAACTCAGAGACAAATGAAAAATGATCTCATTTCTACCCACCTATTCGTCATGTATAATGTTCCAAAAAATGACCCAAAATCTAGTAAATTTATCACATCATCAGGGATTATCAGCAGCACATGATATTTCTATCATGTGCTGTTCCAGAGTTATCATGCCAACAGAATTGTGTCCAAAAGAAGAAAATCAAAAGCAAGGAATGACTTAGTCCTGCTTACACTTTTGTAGAGGCAGGACATAAAAACCAAAGCACCATGAAAAGTGAGGCACTATAATATCAAACAATGAAGAGGTAATATAGGATTAAATAGATGATCTTAACTGCAACTTAAAAAGTTGCAATATGTCAATTTCTATCTTAATTTTTTCCAATATTTTCAGGTGAACAGGATGCAGAATGGTAAAATCAACAATAATTAGAATTACACTTCAAAAACATTATGATACAAATCGGAGCATTTTCATGTAGTTGTGAAGTGGAAAAAGTGATAAATGCCCCTTAAGACTGACCCAAATACAATATAAATAAATTTACTAGTGAGCTTCTCATATGCTGTTGTCAGTCTAGGGCTATATTTGATACTCTGTAAATGAACTTACCAAATCCATCATCTGCATAAAAATCCACATCATTACCAAGGGGTTCTGGTATAGCATTAACATCAAAGCGGTGAATGTCAACATCTTCAGGCTGGTTGGCATCATCAGCCATCAGCCTGGATGTCTCGGAGAAAGAGTCTTCATCCCCTACCTTCCAAGTTGTAAATTCAAATGATGCAAAGGTTGGGCAAATCAACTGGTTCAAATCTGAAGAAAGATACAATAATATCGTTGGTGAATGAAAACCTAAGGTAGAGAACAAGAGCCAGGAGGGCCACATGTTCTGAAGAAAAGCCATATAAGAAAAAATAAAGAAAGGATATCAGCCATTCTGTGACATAAAATTTCCAAATGGCTATTCATTACACACTTACAATGCATCTCTCTGTCATAAGGCTAAACCATCCTGTTAACATATGAGAACGGATTTCAATTCTACCATCTGTATACATACATATATATCTTTCTTTTCTTTCTTTTAAACTATTCGCCATTTCCCGCGTTTGCGAGGTAGCGTTAAGAACAGAGGACTGGGCCTTTTTTGGAATATCCTCACCTGGCCCCCTCTGTTCCTTCTTTTGGAAAATTAAAAAAAAAAAAAAAGAAAGAATACTTCCCACGTATTCCCTGCGTGTCGAAGGCGACGAAAAGGGAAGGGAGCGGGGGGCTGGAAATCCTCCCCTCTCATTTTTTTTTTATCTTCCAAAAGAAGGAACAGAGAAAGGGACCAGGTGAGGATATTCCCTCAAAGGCCCAGTCCTCTGTTCTTAACGCTACCTCGCTAATGTGGGAAATGGCGAATAGTATGAAAGAAAGAATATACATATATATATATATATATATATATATATATATATATATATATAGAGAGAGAGAGAGAGAGAGAGAGAGAGAGAGAGAGAGAGAGAGAGAGAGAGAGAGAGAGAGAGAGAGAGGAGGAGGAGGAGGGGTCAGGGCAAAAAGACCAAGCAAAAATGTTAACTAGACACTCCTTCGTGGAGAAAATGCATTTCAAATTTTCAAAACCCATATTTTCTTTCATATGTACTTTATTCTGCATGCATGAAAGCATACCCATACAAAGAAGGTTTTAGAGAATAATTTCCATGTAATAAGACTAAAACCAAATGCAAAACAATTGCCATTATCTTGAGCATAGAATCAGGGGCTCACTGTAATCTGTTTATATGAAGGAGGATTCCTCAGAGCCACACAGGGTAGATCTGCAATGTCTAACCTATGGTACAGCCTAACGAAGGTAGATCGAGTGCCAAAAACCCCTCGTTGCTTTTCTTTTTTCTTTTTTTTTTTGTTTAACAAAGTCTGAGTATGTGCTCTACTCTACAACCACAGTTCAGCCAATAAAATGCACTTAGAGATTATTCCTTGCCAATACGGTTTCAAGGAGCATAAATATGCTCCCTTGATAAACTCTGGATAAATACAAAAGTCTCAAGAAGTTCAACTTTGCACAGGCGATATCATTCATTTACAATCTATCTGTCTATATCTCTGATGCCTGTTCCAATTGGACCACCCTCAAAGGGGTGGCCATGGCAATAGAGCCACCATAACAAGTGAACTCCAGAGCTGCTTCTTAGCCATTAATGCCTTACCCTTAATAGGTCACTGGCAGAGGGCAGGTCTAGCACAGTATTTGCTGAGGCTCCTACCTAATGTTCTTACTGACTACTTCTATTTTATGCTCCTACCAACTACTTCTACCTAATGCTCCAGCCTAAATGTTCCTACTTACTACTCCTATCTACTGCTCCTACCATTTTGCCAAAAGGCAGGGCTAGCACACAGTGTTCATTTACTACTATCTATCAAATGTGTCTAATGCTGTCTTCTTTTAAACCAGAAATCAAGGATTTTGGGTTATCTTTATCTATAAGATAATGCCATCAAGGACACAAAGAGTCTTGGTTCTGGATATAGCATGTAACTCATTAACTCTACTTCTAAAGCCCATGGTTAGAAATAAAATGCTTTTATAAGAAGACACCTAGGTGCTTAATTGTCAGAAAACCTATCACAGCAGAGATAAATCATATAGGCTCTAAAAGGTTTCCACTTGGGCTGAATGGAGAAGCAACTGGTCTCCTCACAAAGTTTGAAATTCACCCCAAACTGGGACAAGTAAAGCATTTTATTCCTGCCCAGTAGGAAAAGTATATTTTCAGTTTTATTCTAGTTTGAAAGTTGTTGAAACAAATAGGAATCTACTGTACATGTACATACAAGTCTGAGTGACAGTTTTTACCTCCTAAGTTGGGTATGAATACTTTGTCTGTCTTGGGAGGCAACTTTCCTCTGCCCACATCCATTATGACTGCTTCCGAATCAAGCATCATTAGGCACGAATCATCCTGTAGGGAAATAATGCGTCAAAAATTATTTGGCTTTTTCACGTGGTGCAAGGACTGATTCCGAATGCAGGTACAAGAAGTGGGAGATGATGAAGGCACATGGAATATAATTCTATTGCATGGAACTTCATGAAAAAGAAAGTACAAATATGTTATGAATCGAAAGAGATCTTATCATCAATAAACACATAAATGAGGTTAGCAGATGTAGAAATGGGTGTAAATAATTTATGATCAATAATGTAGGCCTCAGAAATGGACAAACCAGTCAACTTTCCAGAGCCTCAAACTTTTGTATTCTTCATACTATTCTATATAATTTCTATTACTGTACCATCATAATCATATAAAAATTCTCTCCCTGCAGTTTCATGAATTGGGCAAAGTGAAATTGAAATAAAAAAATTTCCACTTTGCTTCTAGATCATCAAACTTAATCCTCTAAACTTCAAAAGGGCCCAAAATGACTCCCTCTCCTAGGGTACTACCTAATAACCCTACGGCCACCTCTGATGATCAAAAGATATCATAAGGACATATGCTGATATGAAATGAAGGCACTGTTTGGCAAATATACCAATGTGTACAACAGTAGAAGAACCTTCTGAGAAAAGTTGTATGATAGTAAAGAATGGTTATGAAACAGGCCACCATGAATGTATTATTACCTTTCTCATACACTAAATAATAACTCTCCTTCACACTTTCCCATGTATATTCATTAAGATGATTCCTTCACAGTTCTTACATCATTATTACAAATTCAGAGCAAAATACACCATTTCAGTCACCGTTAGACAGACTGACAAACACCACTGTGGCATACAAGGAAAAGGATTATACCAGACACATACCTGTAACTGAAGAGAGTTAAGAAACTGTCCACTACCAGAGCGTCCCTCATCAAACTGTGCTGCTACCTTCTTAAACAGAGGGTCTACTTCAAATTCTAGGTCAAACTTGGTAACATTGATGTTCCTTAAATTTGTTTCCACAAATACTTTCTTTTTAACCTGAAATGGAAAAAAAAAATTGTCAGTATAATCAAGAACTGTTATCAATGTATAAACCTTCAGAGGAACATGAGTTTAATACATGGGTGGCCTGGTACATCACTTCTTAACACAACGCTCATAACAGAATTCACTATGCATACCCACTTCATCTACTGACTGTTAGTGTACTGTATACAGTACAGCATGCCTCTGGCAGTTGACTACAAGTGTGCCATGTGAGGTGTGAAGCTTTCAAAAATCCCATGTGAAGCAAGTCAGGGAGTAATGAGTCAGAAAATAGTGGCATATCCTCGCCCAAATTTTCTCCACTTGGCTAACCAGATCAGTATTTATCAAAACGTCAAGTAGGAGTGTACAACAGTACGCTGCCAGGATAGCAGAGGAAAATTTCAGTTACTATGTCAATTTATTAGAGGCAACAGACTTTGATGGCTTGAAGAGCAATGGTCTTAGTTTTAACGTACATGTGACTCTTCTATCTATCCATTAACATCAATAATTCCCTTGCTTTCAGTACTATTATCCACCAAACTTACATGTTATATGGAAATCAAACTGGACTGAGGGACACCAGTCACCTTGATCTTTGATCTCATGATCTATGAGCAAATTTTCCTCGCTCATACGTCTACTTAGCATGTTTGCTGGTTGTACAAAAGTTATCAATTTTGGGTCTGTATGATAATTGTCAGTGGAAACTACAAAGCAGATAAATCATGCATCCTTATGACCCCAAACCTGACATCAGTTCTCCATTTCTCATAAAAGGCCAACATTATGGACTCCCGTGGTGCAGTGGTTAGATTTCGTGACCATGACGCATTCACCGGCTGCCCAGGGTCAAGTGCATAGGTTCGAATCCTGTTTATGGCAATTGGTCCACAGTCAACCCATCTGTTCATCCATCTTACACTTATCCTGCGAAGTTATGCCATCATATCCAAAGAATGACTGGATGGATAAACAGCCTATGTAATTGCTATAAGACTAGCAAACTTGTTGGGTGCTGCATGTATTATGATTACAACTAATTTCATTATGAAAAAAAAAAAAAGATCACAGCACTGGATCGTTCACCTCTAAAGCATCATAACCTATCTGATGGCCTCAAGCTTTACATATCCTTAACCCCTACTTTCATTCTTTATGGTATGTGGTTAAGACATTTTATAGTCATCATACATTAAGCAAAAAGTGTACATTACCAGCCAATAATCACCTTTCGTTTCTTCTTTTCTCCAACAATTCCTTCCTCTCTAAGTTCTTCATCAGCTTTATCATGAGTATGACCCAAACCACCTGCCATTTTTAGGGTGTCTGTATGAATACTGTCAACACGGTAAGCATAAATCTTGGTGCTTGCATCTAGGGTAAAGCTGGCAACCTATTGATCAAGAAAGTATGCATGAACACATCAAATCCATTAATGGATGAAAAAATTCCTTACAATTGTACATATGAAAATGAAGTAATTTGTGAAAACTAGCATGAATCAAGGATGTGTGAAGAAGGTACAAATAAGAAGTTGAAACTTGATGAAAGTTGAGGGTGGCAGCTCAAAAAAAGATCAATACAACAATAACATGGGGGGCTGTAAAAGTGTAGAGCACTGACTGCTAAAAAACTCAAACTAAAATGGAAGCTCCAACTTCTAAAAGGTACCAAATTAATTGTTATGGCAAGGAAGATCATAGTGGAGCACAAAATAATTTTACCTTTATTATCTCCACTAGCCAAATCATTTGAAACTGCTTATTCTTTCATCCTCATTTATAAAATGGCCAACACCTTCATATGTTTCCCATTTTTAGCCTCCCAACCTCCTTCACAAGTCTTTTTTTCATCACATATTTCTTTAAGATTGCAGTATTCCATCACAATCTTGAACCTTACTCAAACCCATATTTCAGCCACACACTGCAAAGTAGGACTGGTTTCAGTTGTCTAGAAGAAATAACGAAGGAAAGTAAACAGATCATCTAAAGGAAGAGGTTTCATTTATAAATACCTGAATTGTTTTTTCCTCACTTGCTATTTCCACATTTTTCCAACACATTATTCCCATTTTTCTCCCTGTTTTGGTTCCTTACTTTTGTTTTCCTGTACATGGATAGCAATCATATTATATGATCAAAGAAACACTCAATCTTTTCTTAAATATTCTTAATGATGCAGGCTATAAAACCTGCTTCATATATGTCACAACTAAAACAATAAGCAATGTTCTCTGAAAAGTGTTTCTAATACAATATTGATGATGCTTTTCAATATACGTGTAGAGCTGTATGCTGAACAAAGTGTTAGAGAAAATTCTACTTATATGAAAGTAAACTAGAATTAATATAGATGAGTAGCCAACTAATGGAGCTATCAGATGGTTAGTTACAAAGTAGGGATTAAAATCACCAAGACTGACAGACAGAGTCAAGCTTATAAAATTTCTAACAAATGAAAAAATTTAGTTTTAAGTAAGGATGCTGCATACCTAATGTTTCTGTCAATCTACCAATCTAAACTTACGCCATCTGTTACTATATAACATAGGGTACCTGCAAAATCTGCAATCGCTAACAAATGCAGTACAGTGAATTAAACATTCTTAAAAATTACAATCCTTTTAAATACACTTTTAGGCTAAGTGTTTCCAGCTGTTTGGCCTTCCACTGTATGTAATCCAACTCAGCTTACTCACATACTCTACCAATATTCCCGGACACATGATCTTCCGTCTTATTCTCACACCAATTTAATGTACCATCCTATAATCTAGCAACCACAAATCTCTCAAATAATTTTTCTATATCTCTATTCCTCCTAGTAGGTACAACTAATACTAAAATCACAACTAGTCAAGCTTCCCATGCTGAATGTACCCCAATCCATTCCCATGGTGTTGGAAAATAGAAGCAGAGAGACTTCTACAATCATCATGGTTCAGTATCTACCTGTAATGTACTGGATAAGGACTAAAGCATGCACAGCTCTCTTAATCAAAAAATGAAATGATACTAAAATTCAGACCTGAAAGTTGTTCATCTCAGAATTTTTTCTTTGAAGCATCTCAGACATGTAGTCAATAAGCTGCAAACTGAAAGCATTCTTCACACTAATTTTCTGAAAAGGAAAAACACAACAAATATAAGTGAAGTCAAAGATAAATATGAAGCTTAAGGCAATGGTATCTACTTTTCCAATGGTATCTACTTTTCTGAAATCTCCAAAGGTTTACTGAAAGCGATGGAAATGTAATTGCCCAAAATGAGGGTGAAATGTAGATGCAGTTATAGAATTGAAGTTTTTTGGTATATCAAGAATGCTGGTAACAGACAACCTGAGTGACAATTAGGTAAAGCAAGAGTTGAGTTGGAGGTTCTCTGATAACCTTGGCGATTATTAACCAGCTACATGCACACTGTGCAAAAGTCTACAAGATGCATTCCTTCTTCCATTGCATATACAGACATGAAGCTTCAAGTTTCTAAAAAGTATATACTAAAGAATAAGAAAAGAAAATACAAGTTACCAAATCAACAGTGTGAAAATTAAACTTTCTAAAACTGCATAAACAATAGTATAAATGACAGATCTAACCATGATACAAACAGAATAAAATATGCATGAGTTCAATATTTCAAAATACAACTAAAGGTACTCATTACGAAAGCTTTATTGATTTGAACTTACATTCTCAGCTGAGAGCTGAATGCACTTTGTATAATGCTCTGACAGCTGCTGGCTAGTAAGACCAGCTACAGCATTAAGAGACTTGCGGCGGTCTGCTGGAGTTGCAGTTGGGGAAGAAAGAGTCCTTGATTGCATCTGCTGCTGAAGGCGATTCAGCTGCCGCTCCTTTTTCTCCTTTTCATCATTATTCTGAGGGAAGAAATTTTTTCAAACATATTCACCATTTCCGGCATCAGTGAGGTAGCCCTAGAACAGAGGACCAAGGCTTAGACAGGAAATCCTCACTTGGCCCCCTTTTCTTTCTTTTTTTTTTTTTTTTTTTTTTTTTGAAAAGTTAAAAACTGGAGGGGAGGATTTCCTGCCCCCACTCCCTCCCCTTTTAGTCAACTTTTAAAACACAGAATATGGAGGGAGAATTCTTTCTCCACTTCCTCAGGGATAATGAATCCACAAATATAGGACAAAACATAAAATTAAGTTGTATGGGGGGGGGGGGTTGGGCCATTTCTTTCGTCTGTTTCCTTGCACTACCTCGCAAACGCGGGAGACAGCGACAAAGTATAATAATAATAATAATAAGTGCTCTATGAGTTGCAGCATCAGCATAAAACAATATGTCAGCATATACAATATCTAAACAATATATATCACCACCCCCTGCATCACTGAGGTAGCATCAGGAAAACAGACAAAACAGGCCAATTCCCAAGTTAGCAAGGTAGTGCCAGGAACAGGCAAAGAAAGGCAGCATTCACTTACACCCACTCTCCAGCTGTCATGTGTACTGCACCAAAACCACAGCTCCCAAACCACAACCAGGCCCCACAGACTTTTCCATGGTTTAACCAGGATGCTTGACACGACCTGGTTCAGTCAACTGACAACACGTCAACCCCTATATACCATACTGTTCTAATTCACTCAATCCCATGCACGCCTTTCACCCTCCTGGATGTCCAGGCCTCAATCACTCATGATCTTTTTTCACTCCATCATTCCATATCCAATTAGGTATACCCCTTCTCCTTGTTCCCTCCACTTCTGAGGCAGAGTGAGTGTCAGTAGATTTCTGAAGGGATGCAGTTGTTCAGTGTTCCAAGAACCAGAATTCTAACTATGATACAGTGCTGCATGTTAACTATTGAGTGTCTAGTGCTAGAGTGCAAGAATATAAAGTTCATTTGCATATGAGAGGCTGTTCACAGTGGCCTGCAGTGATAAGAGATTATGTTAGGAAGATACTGAAGAGAGTTGGAGAAAAGTTCCAATGTAAAGCATTTTACAGCATTTAAGATTATAAACTATGAGACACCTGCCTGGTCACACACACTTTCAAAGCAAGCACAAAAAACTACAACCCTCCCAAAACAAAGCACTTATAATGACCACCAAAACTATACCAAATAAGTGCTTTAAATGCTCATCTCAATCAAATACATAAGTCCCTAAGCTACAACACTGCTACTTCAATGTCCTAAAAACAAAAAGTTCCTCAGTTTCAATCCAACACTATGAAAATTCACATCACACTGAGTCTACCAGTTGTTCATTTGATAAACAATTTGTCATCCCAAATGTCTTCATTTTTGTAACACCTACATTCTTCATAAAGTATGGAGAAAAATATGTTCTGTTTCTAGAAAGTAATAAATCGGTGCAAGGTTAAAAAAAATCATATACTGTGTCTAGCACGTGCTTACTTCTGGTACATCGAGAAAAACATTGTCAGGACTCATCATCTCTGCAAGAGACTGCTTTCTGGCTCTAGGACTATCAGGAGGTAGTGGTGCCAGGATACTACGACGTTTAGTAGGGGATAAAGTAAACCCCACTGAGGAGCGTCTGGTGTGCAGCATCTTGACACCCACAGTTTGGCAGACAACCTATGATTTTATCCCTGTCAATGAATGAAAAAGAATCAGACAAAAAATACACAAAATAAAACCTTGCACCACACATACTGTTAACCATTCATCACTAATGGTGAACATATAAGGTCACTGATGCAGGATATCAAAACCATGCAAAGGAGTACATACTCACTTTCTCTATTCCAGAAATATCAAATAACTTGCAAGAGGGAAAGAGTTTGAAGATGAGTTATATTAGCGGTCCCCAACCATTCTGAGGTGATGGCCCATTAGAGCTTATAGAAAGAAATGGTGGCCCACCTCCTATTTTGTCAACCAGTAAAATGCATACATTTGGGGTTACATACATGCTTACAAGAAAAACAAAACTGAACACTATAAATAAATTGAAAGGTCATATAGCCTTATCAGTTATCAAGGTAGTTCTAATGTGCTCATCTGAACCAATGACAAACCCATGACCCATCAGTTGGGAACCTCTGGGTTTAATACAAAACTAAGAAAAATTAATAAAAATTTCTAGAACTGAAGAAACCCTTACCATACTTTCCTAAAAGTAAAACTTACCTCACTTTCAGTGTCTTTTAAGAAAGATGTTGTTGTGGTTGCCTTTCAAACACATGATATGGCCATGTGCATTCATGAATGTTTTAAAGAGAAAATCCCAGCAGCTATCCAAGACCTAGCCTAATCAATTCAATACTTTCCCACTCCAGCAAAAAGGAAAGTACAATACTACTATCTTGAAGTATTTTCATCAATTATTGCTATAGATATTCTGTACATGGATAAAAAATTGATTTTTTTTCTTGCATACTGATGAAATACACAGAAACCATGCACAATGAAAGGGTTAAACACAAGAAAGGTAAATGAATATGAGTGTCTGTGCTGAGTCTAGGGAGAGCACAAAAATAATTCATGGATTGTAAGAAACACCTATCACTGGTTTCACGATACTTAACAAAGGTGTTTTTGACTAGTACTGGGTCAATTGAAGCATTTAATCCTAAAAAAAATCTAATGATCAGGAAAAATGTCGGGTTGATCAATATAAGTGAAAAATGGGAGTCAACAGAACCTTCAGAAACTGCATCTTTAAAATCATGGAATGATGCCTCACTTATCAAAGGAGCCTTTAAATCCGGAGAATTCCCTTTATTTATCAAACTTAAATACAAAAACACAAAAACTATCCAAGCCTAAGTTAATATCCAGAAATCTAAATTTTAATAGACTAATCAGGATTCAAGCTAAATACAATACATCCTGACACGAGTCAGCATCAACAAAATAGCGGCACACCCCTTTAAAAATCTTAAAATCATTAATATCCTTAAATACTTCAAACTTTTAATACAAAACTCCATGTTAACTCATATATTAGGTCGTTACAGTTGCACTACTAAGAATGTAAAATTTTTCTACAAATCAAGAGTAGAGAAAACAGGCTTGATCCGTTCTTTCTCCTGGCTTGACAGTCGCTAGTCCTTGTCTCATCACTTGGTCACAAGACCTCAAATCTCACTCCAGGCACTTTCTGAGACGAATATAACTTTGTGGGGTAAGAAATCCGTAAGAAAAGCTATTTTCCGACATATATGGATGCTTATTATATGACACAGGTTTGCGCGGGAGAATTGTCAAACCAAAACAAACTTGATGGTATAAATATTAACACTAAATCCTGGGTATGATACCAGCATAATACGTACTTTGGACATATCTTGTTATCCTCGGCTTCTGTGATGTTCCGGCTATATCATGACGCGATCACTAATACCTCAAATACCGCAAAATAAAACCTTAACCACATCCAGAAATTTGAAAAAGTTGACTCAACCCCGCCGTTGTGAGGTCTCTCCCGAGACTCTCGTGAAACGCGAGAAAATGCCGGACCGACTTGACGTCATTTGCCGGATGGTTTAAATTTTGGGACGCTTTCACGCCCATATATGATGCCATCCAGTGTCCCTATCATATAATGATATTCATGTACCAAAAAAAAAACTTATAGCGTGAACAATATCTTTCTCATACGTTCATAGCACCAACCTGCCATTTACGAGAGAAGTTTGATGTGAACAACTTTTGCAAAAAGCTCACAAACAGTGGTCTAATATGTTTCATATATTCAAAACTGTTGTTTTGGAAAGTTATTATATCATATGATTAAGATGATACAAATTGAAAACGAGATGTATAACTATAAATTTATTTACGGTACGACATTTTAACTCTTGCCAGACGTAGGATGTTGCCGTTGCCAAGACGACGACAGAAAGCTTGAATGGCTAAAGTTCTTTCCTCGGTTTGCCTGTCGCCTCAGTTTACCAGCCAACGCCGTTGGTTGTGTACCTACGGACTAAAAGTTGCTCTTACATGGTGTGAACTTGGTCTAAGGAGCTGGATATATTGGAAGAAGGGTACTAGTGTGCTTAGCTAACGAATGAGCACAAGGCGGGAAAAACAGTTATGATGGTGAACTTGGTGAGTACATCTCCTGTCACTAGAGATTCTCAATCATTTGTCTTTTGATAAAGTTACAGCTTTTTTGGTATTTCAGCTTGACAGTCTCACTGTGTATATTAATAACTAACGGTTATACATAGATGACACAGTAATGTAAGTATATATAATTTCAAGAGATTGGGTCATGGCCAACGGTCTTCGATATTTGTACACTTGATTGTGCCTATGATTAGTTACTAACGTGAAAATTGATTGTTAGATTTCGACTTGATAAATGACTTATCGTAAGTGTTAACTTTCAGTTTAAATTTCAATGTTTTGATGGGCATATTAATATTACAAATCAACGTGTTCTGTTCTCAGAGTGACTTAAACGAACATGGACTTGGAAAAATTACTGAGCCATAGAATTTTACGTTACAAATCTAACTTACAGACACTGGCTCAAGATCATTGTGCTAGTATCGTTTCCATTAAGGACGAAAAATCCCAGATACCAAATGAAAGGATTTGTGTAACGCAACTACCAGATTTGACAGGGATAAAACATTTGATAAGCGACATTGATGTCTGTCTGCTTATCCAGGTGTTTTAACCATTTCTCTATATTATACTGGTAAGTTGATTATCAATCTACTAACTTAACGTAGGAGAGAACATTTATTGCGAAGTTTAGTACAAGCAGGGATTATTTCCCTTTATCGAAAATCTCAAATCAAGCCGATCCATTTACTCATGAGTGGAGCAAAAATGTCCTGAGAAACATTATACAAAATTAATATGTTTATTTGGTAACGAATTTAGTATATTGCTTTCCTTGCAGTGAATCGTATAATATCACAGTACAGAGGGTTGTAGTATGAAATTCTATAAATCACATAGATTCTTCAAAAATAAAGAATTATCAGCTTTGATCTTATTTTTCGACACAAAATTTGAGACGCCTGAAGAAGCAGTTTCTGGACATTTCGCCCCGGTTACTTTTTTGTTAAACAATCTAATAATAATACAAATTTATTTCAGAAGTATTACATTCATGTTTTACAAATAATAGGAATAGTTTGTAAGTGGAGTAAGAGGAATCCATACTTCGCCATTTGTATACGTGAATTTTCAAGAAAGAAATATGGGTATCATATCCATGATGGACTTCTTATTCATGTAATATGTATTTTAGGGCGTCTAATGTATATGTTCTAGATTTTACTATGAATGATATTTGCTACGATGTGTGTTGCGGCAGAGCTTATATGCCCTTACGTAATTTGAGTAAAGGTGTTATATATTAATTCAGCTGTAAACCTTATTCTATTATCACCATAATTACACTTTTCCCTAAATCCCACTGATTCCTTATCCTATTAGGTAGATAGCCAATGCAGGCAGGAATATTGTATCGTGCGTTTTACACGATATATGTTTGTAAAAGGAACGAGTAAACGTACCGGGATATTATTTTGCATAAACTGCTAAAGACCTAACATAACAGACGTTTAGGAAGAAAATGCATACCACTCTTTACAAACCTATATCCACTGGAGAAATGGTCTCAGATTTCAGTTTGGTTAGGTTGGTTTACGGAAGAATGTCACATGGCACTATTCATCCTTTTTACCGGTTGGTGTCACGTAAAACCCACGGAATCTCGTATGCCTTATATCTTATCCATGTATGTGCTGTCTACTTAAAAGGGTGAGCAATGAACGGAATTTTAAAACTTTCCAGGAATGAGGGGGGGGGGGGGATCTCCCGGCGTAGATATCATCATAATACATTGGACACGAAAACCAGCGACAGCGAGAAGTGTATATTCCTCAAGGTTGGCATATTTTAACTCGAACATTTGTGAAACTTCGTGACTCCTTGACTAAGTTGCGTGTTTATTTTCTCTCAATTCTGTGGCGAAAAGTAGACTTTATCTAGTGTCTAATGTAGAATGGGATGGAAGAGAGATTGGATGGAGAATGAATTCTTTTTCCCTGCGAAAAGTGTTACCTTCTTGATAAGGAGGCATCGCCTAAAGCAAACAAGAGTAAGTATACCTTTGTTCAGTTTACATATGATTGGAGGACAATTTGTCCGCTGCTTCCATTCCTAACGCCGAATGATGATAATAATTTCAATTATAATGACAACTGCTGCGATATTACTAAGCACATTCTTACAGACCTGTGGTTTTCCTGTTAAATATAGTTGTGAAGCAACGGACCACTGTAGCGTAAATTTCTTTCCCAATATTTCCGTTCTAGAACCGAGAGAACATAACTTTATGTATGATATATAACGCAATATATATTCCAACGGTTAAGGGAAATAAAAATGATTTAAGATATGTGGAGAAACTTGAGACTATGGGAGCGAACGTGTAAACTATTAGGAAATATTTCTCTGTATGGAATCATGGGTACACGTCTGAGCTCTCACTAAGATTTGGTAAGATATTTAACTTTGAAACAAATAAATAACTTGGACGGGCTTTTAACTGTAACCATAGGAACGACCAAATTTTTAAATTATGTTCTTTTTTAAGCTCAGGGTAGATCTGACCGCTTAATGTGCAGAGAGTGTTTAAAACAAAGAAACTTTTCCTAAAAGAAAGCTAAAGGCGCTTGATTCTTAAGTATCGCCTGTTTATTTTCCTGTCTGACATTTTAGCCAAATCAAGAAAATCTGGCAAACCTACCTTGATTTTTACGGAAGAAAATCCCGATCGCTCTTTTTGGAGCCATAGCAAATTGATTTTTGCGGCAAATTTTCAACGTTGGGAAGTGCGACCTCGAGGTCAGAGAAACTTCTCTGGACCATTTATCAGTTATTAAGGAACTATTACGTGAGAGAAGCTACTAATCTCCCGAGAGGGAAACAGGGTAGATGTAAGTCTAAGTAATCAGGATTCTCCCCCACGCCATTCCCGCAGTATAGGATCCCAAAATGGCAGTGGTCATCAATATATATATATATATATATATATATATATATATATATATATATATATATATATATATATATATATATATGAGTCACGGGTAAAGGATGAGTGATGAGCCTGAGTCATGAGGCGATCGGTGACTACCGGTGACTCAGTAAGTCAAGGGACGATTCACCCCTTAGGGCCACCGGGCCCCTCGTCACATTGTAAGCCATCTTACGATTGCGCCCGAGACTGATGGATGGAGCCTGCAGCGTTGGGTACGGCGGGTCATAACAAGATGCAGTAAGTTAACGTAAATCATTAGCCATCATGTTCTGGTGGACCCCGAAGGTGGAACTTTGGAAGACGCGGAGAGATGAGCATATATTATTAAGTTGCTATTATTATTATTATTATTATTATTATTATTTTATTATTATTATTTGCTGGGGAATTTGAATTCCATCATATCAGAATTTTGTGGTCCTCATAGATTATTATCTAGGCTCAACTGTTTTTTACCCACTTGAGCGATGTAGGTATATACTGTGAATGCATGTACAGACTGAAATATCAGTAGCTCTGCTTGTCGAGCTCTTTGATCAAAGAGGTGAACGAAGATGGTATTAGAATTGAGAGATTAGAGATGCAGGGAAAGGATAGCGGCCTTAGATTTGTTCTTTATAGAAGATGAAAGAGTAAGGGTTGATCTCATCACAGTCTTTTAAGTTTTATTAAGTTTGATAACTTCAAAAGTGAACATTACCAGGGGAAATGACGTAAAATAGCCCTTTTGTAGTTTAAGATTAGTGGATAAAATGAATAAACTGAATAACGAAACTGGATGTGTCAAGCAAACAGAAGTTTAAAAAGTTGTAGGATAGGAATGTTCAAGGGATGGGGTCCCACGAGTATAGAACTCCCTTCCCGTACAGAATGAATAAATACTTACAAGTAGGTAATCACACACACACACACACATTTATGCGTACCATGCACACAGGTATATAGACGCACACACACGCACACAAACACTCGACGTTGACACTTGCCTCAGGAATGTGCTGATGAACGCACCAACTTCCGGCATGGTGTTACTGAGCAGCCTCATGACCCACCATGTTCACATTCCCCCATCACAATTATTATTATTATTATTAATGATATTATTATTAATGATATTATTATTATTAATGATATTATTTATTATTATTATTATTATTATTATTATTTTCGAGAATTGGATCCTGAGAGACTTCCCACAACGAATCTTCTCTGGTGGCAGGACTTCCCATTAATCTCGATGCGGTTGGGTTGAATTTCAACTTCGCTGGAGCCTGAGTCTGTCGGTGTACACAATCCTGGATACTCATGTCTCATGAATTTAGCTTATCCTGCATATATATTCCGATATGATCCGAGGCCGTAAAAATGGTTTTCTTGGGTACGGAACAGGAGCGGCTCCAAGAATGAGCGCTGCAGAACGCCACTAGTTACATTCATTTAGTTTGAAAATGAAAGCTCAGACATATGTCTTTTGCTTCCTTTCGTTTTGGGTCATTTCAATCCACCGGAAAAGCCTTCCTTTTACGACTGGCCGGAAATTAAGTTCGTTTATTTTGCTGGCCTTCCGAGGGGGATAGTGTCAAATTCTTTCTGATGGTTCAGATTCTTCAGTTTGACCCATCACTTTTTACTTTTCTACGGCTATTCCTCATCCTAGGAGCTCGGTATATTTGATCTGGTGCTTCTCATTTTAATAGTTTTATTTTTCTTTTGAGATACTCATCTGTTGGTTTCATGTTTTTCTCTAGATTACAGGCTCTGCTTGTCTGTGATATTGACATGTAGTTCAGCGCATTTTCTCTATAACCTTTTTTGAAGATGGTACCCTTAAGGATCAAGTGGAAGGCCTGGTTTTCATACCTAAGGGTCTAACCTTCATGCTCAAGGACCGTACCAACTTGCTTGAGTAGTACCGTCGTGCTAAAGGATCGTAAGGCCGTGTTCAAGGGTCGTCCCGTTGTGCTGAAGGATCGTAAAGTCGTGTTCAAGGGTCGTCCGGTCGTGCTGAAGGATCGTAAAGTCGTGTTCAATGGACGTACCGTCGTGTTAAAGGATCGTAAAGTCGTGTTCAAAGGTTGTACCATCGTGCTCAAGGATCGTACCTGCTGCGTGTTGAAGGATCGTGCCGCTACACTTGACCCGCATGGATCCAAAATTCCCAGTCGGTTTTCCACGTCGTTCACACCCAGGGTTATGAGCACTTCCTCGTCACGGAGGGAGGGAGGGCTCGCATACCTCACCACTCTGATGTTAACGCCTCCATCATCACGGAAGGAGCTATGGTCCCGTTCGTCAAATGTTTCCCAGGATCGTTCATTATCAGAGCTGATAGATGGGTACTTCCGATTGTATGTACTTCCAGTGATATACTGTGTGTGTATGTGTGTGTGTGTGTGTGTGTGTGTGTGTGTGTGTGTGTGTCGCACCTGTGGTTACAGTCTGGTAGTCTCAGAAGGTCTTCTAGGAAACTGCACAATTTTCTTCGCTCTTGGAGGAGTGACTGTGCCTGCCTACTTGCATATGATTTACATCAAAGCAGCGTCACAGTACGTTTACACTGTCACGTATAATGTGTGAGCTGTGAGTGAAATCCATACATGGATGATGGGGGGGGGGGAGTTGTAAAGGGTGTTATGGGTGGTAGTCAGGGGTTGTAGGTAGTAGTTTGGGGTGAGAAAAGGGTTGTGGAGTTGGGTTGTAGGCGGGATGAGGTCTGTTGCAGGGTCTTAGGGGGTTGTCAGGGTTGTGATGTTTAGGATAAGGGGAGGAGGGTTGTAGTGGGTATTTAGGGTGGGGGTTATGGTTGTGGCAGGTGCAAGGGTTGTTTTGAGGCATGTGGCGTTCTGTAGGGTTGTGTTGAGGCATGTGGCGTTCTGTAGGGTTGTGTTGAGGCATGGGGCGTTCTGTAGGGTTGTGTTGAGGCATGTGGCGTTCTGTAGGGTTGTGTTGAGGCATGGGGCGTTCTGTAGGGTTGTGTTGAGGCATGGGGCGTTCTGTAGGGTTGTGTTGAGGCATGGGGCGCTCTGTAGGGTTGTGTTGAGGCATGGGGCGTTCTGTAGGGTTGTGTTGCGACATGGGGCGTTCTGTAGGGTTGTGTTGAGGCATGGGGCGTTCTGTAGGGTTGTGTTGAGGCATGGGGCGTTCTGTAGGGTTGTGTTGCGACATGGGGCGTTCTGTAGGGTTGTGTTGAGGCATGGGACGTTCTGTAGGGTTGTGTTGAGGCATGGGACGTTCTGTAGGGTTGTGTTGAGGCATGGGGCGTTCTGTAGGGTTGTGTTGAGGCATGGGGCGTTCTGTAGGGTTGTGTTGAGGCATGGGGCGTTCTGTAGGGTTGTGTTGTGAGGCAAGGTTGTGGCAGGTGGTAGTGCCTCCCACGCCCGCCAGTGAGGTGCGTCGTGTGGATGAGGTCGCTGGTCATTTCCCCCACCCCATCCCCCGCGCCCCTTACCCCACTTCCATGACCATGCTGGTAATTAAGCCTCCCCTACCCTGGTTCCTCCCTACCCCTTCCGCAAGCACTCCCCCACCCCCTTCCTCTATGCCCCCCCTTCCCTCCAATCCTGGCCACATTCCGAGCAGCTGCAGTCCCCGTAGTGGAAGCGAGGAGGGGTGTAGAGGGACGACCCTAATGTCTATTTCAGCGTTGATGGAAATATCGATCTTTGGATAAAGCCATCGCCAGGATGAGGATACACTTAATGACTCCACTTTTTTTTTTTTTTTTTCGTTCTTTTTCAGTAGGAGGAGTAGCGTTAAGTCCAGACCACCTCGCTTGCACATCGGGTCTTGTATGGTCTGTGCCAGCTATGAGACGGACGGAGTAACAGACCACCTCGCTTGCACCTCGGGTCTTGTGTGGGGTCTGTGCCACCTATGAGACGGAGTAACTCACTCTTGGGGTCGTTGCCGCTGGGGTCGATTTCTTATATTCTACTCGAGTGAGGGGAAACTTGTCCTCTTCCCGTTCCACTGTGAAAGGAAATATTTCACATCGTGAAATTTGCGTGGTGGTGGTGGTGGTGGTGTTTACTGGTGAATGAATGTGTTATGTTAGCTTGGCGAGTGAGTGCATCTGGGAGTGGCTTGGGACGCAGGTCAGGCCCGCCCCCCTCCTGCGGTGAAGTCAGCCGAGAATAGAATCCTGTAAATCACTGAGAGGTCTTGCCTCTTGGCCACGACCCCTGAGGACGATGGATGGGACGACCTTGACCCTTGCCCAGAAGGATCGGAGCCTTAGCAAGTCCCAGGCATGCATGCGTTTTAAAGGGCCGTACCATCCAGCTTAAAAAAAAAAAAGGTGCGTGCCGTCGTGCTCAAGGGTCGTACCGTCGTCGTGCCCTGGGATGTGGGGTTACTCATGCGCCAGTGGTGACAGCAGGGCAGACGGCAGAGTTATAGTCTGGCTTGGCCTCCGCCTGGAGAGTGGTGAGGCGCAGCCCATGTCCTACACCAGGTCGACTTCAGAGATTGTTCCCCTCCCCCCGCGAGTGCGAGGAAATGAATAGCCCGGTTCGTGTGTGTGTGTGAGCGTTCTGGAGTGTGTACGTGGGTAGATATGCGGGTGTGAGGACATGATATTATGTGCATGTGTGGGTAGATATGTAGGTGTGGGTATGCGCGTGTGTGTGTGTGTGTTAGGGGTTCGAGCAGTAAGTGCACCCCAAGCTTCACTCCTCTGCTGTTGTCTGTATAGCAGGATAGGCCCCCTGCTTTACCTCACTCTGCTGTTGTCTGTATAGCAGGATAGGCCCCCTGCTTTACCTCACTCTGCTGTTGTCTGTATAGCAGGATAGGCCCCCTGCTTTACCTCGCTCTGCTGTTGTCTGTATAGCAGGATAGGCCCCCTGCTTTACCTCACTCTGCTGTTGTGTGTGTAGCAGGATAGGCCCCCTACTTTACCTCACTCTGCTGTTGTCTGTGTAGCAGGATAGGCCCCCGGCTTAACTTCACTGTCAGTGTTGCTTACCGGTAGAGAAACTCATTGATAGCTACCAGTAAGTACTAGTGGAGTAAACAGTCGCTTGATCCACACCATACACTCTGGTAAACAACCATTTAAGTCGTAACAGTTAAACCTGTCGTTGCAAGGCCCAGTTTAGTCATCTCTGTGGGACTAACTTTACATTTCTACCTATACATCAAATCCGTCAAATACAATTATAGTCGTGTGGAAGATAAACAACACGCTTTCTTCAGCGAAAGATTTTTTGTTGGCTTTTATTTTGTCCCGTAAGCACAACAGTTCAAGTAGGTGTCCAGTTGGGGATGTTTCATGAGGGGGTTACATCAGCTGTATCACTGTATCTTAGGGATGGGTAGTAAAGCTAATCCAAGGGGTTGTATTAGCCCTTTCATTGTATCTTGAGAGTTAGGTAGTAAGGCTACCCAAGGAGACTATATCAGCCCTGTGATTACATCTTAGGGGTGAGTAGTAAGGCTATACCAGCCCTGTTATTGTATCTTAAGAGTTAGTGGTATGGCTATCCCAGGGGAATATATCAGCTCTACCATTGTATCATAGTATGACAGTGGCAAAGGAATTCTGGTAGGCCCCCCTGTAGTGACACTGGTATAAAGTGCAAGGGGAGAATGTTTTTTTAAGATACAGATGTTTATGGAGAATGCTGGAATAATGTTTGTATGCAGAGGTAGATTGGCGCTACCAGAGAGAGAGAGAGAGAGAGAGAGAGAGAGAGAGAGGAGAGGTCTAGAGTCAGTCACATATGCTTGGCAGTGCATTGGCCATTATCGCCACTCCTTACATATACACTGAGCTGTTTAGCAGTCATGCTGCTGCTGGGGGTTATTATTCTAGTAATGATTTCCCTAATTACAAAGGCGGTTCACACCTGGAATGTGCCCACGCCCTCCCACAAAGGCAAGCAAGCATGCATGCACGGGTGTAAGAGCTCAAGATATAAGACGAAAGGTCCCCATGGGACCTGCGACTTGTTCAGCGAGTTATCACCTCCCCTCTGGCGTGGCCGCTGCAAAGTCTTATTGCAAGTATTAAGTCAGAGGAGCGGATTAGTCGTGAAAAATATCACGTGTGCACATTACCATGGTCCAGGAAGGTGAGTTTTATCACCTGGGGATCCACGGTGAGTTATTTAACCAGGATGTGATCATTCCTCTCCTTCAGCACCATGACCCCCATGATGTTTCTGGGTCTTTAAGGGGTCCTTGCAACGTGGTCACCAAGATGAACCAGATGACCCCGGGCCGTTCTAGACACCAGTCGCTCAATAGTGAAGCGAGGTCACCAGGACCACTCAGGGTGACGTGGACTACCCGGGGAAGGTCACCAAGGTGTCTCACTGTGACCTAGGCTAACCTAGGTGCTTAATACTGCACCAGACTTGCCATGACTAGGGTCACCTGGACTGCCTTATACACCACGTATAGCATACGGGTCACCAAGATAGCCTCGATGTCTCAGGCTATCTCATGGTGACCCATGGTGACCCGGCCTGCCCCGAGCACCAGGCTGGATCCATGTGACCTGGGCCGCCTGGGACACGAGAGATCGCGTGTCGCAGCCGGTCGGTCACGTGGACCCGCAGAAGTTCTTGGAGCTTGTTAAAGTCGCCGGTTGGCGTGAGCCTCTCTCTCTCGTGTGTGTGTGTGTCTCTCTCTCTCCTCTTTCAGGGCAGTCCTCCTGCAGTGGCGGGTACAGCCTCCCGAGGGAGGGACCATCGCACGACCTCCACCAGACAGGAGGAGCTCGGGGTCCCTCACACCCCTCAAGTAAAACCATGTCTGGCGGAACCATAGGTCGATATTTCTTGGGAGGTCAGTGACTGACGACCTGGCGTGGGGGGGGAGAAGACTCATGTATTATCTTCCCCCCCTCCTGAGATATTTTGGTGCTCCCATCCCCCCACCCTCTCCCTCCCTGCCTCCCATCTCCAGGTTGCTGGTGCTAATGGTTAGTATCGACTGCTGCCTGGTTGCTCAAGCCAACACCCCTCTACCGCGGATCTTAAACAGACTTCACAGCAGTTCCTTCCATTCGTTGTATAACCCAGTGTATTCATGCTGCTGGGTTTTATGGCTGTCCAGTGTTTATTAGTCCATAAACCAGAATACACGTCTCATATAAGCCACGGTCCCCCACCTCCTCACCTAGATATAGTACAACTAAATCGTACGCGAAGAGCCTTATGTGATAACATCATTCCATATATGTATGACATCACAATATTAAGTATTCCAACTTTCATACTCGCCCTTGACAACGAGAACATAACGTTTAAGATATATATTGCAGTTATGCTAAACAGCAGGTAAGCCCCTTTTCAGCTTTTTCGCACTAACCTTTGTCGGGCTAGTGCAAATGATAATGGTATGTTAGAGGATCAGAATAAAAGTACGCAAAAGAAAATTGCGCGAAGCAATGCACAGACACAAACAAATACTGATTTGAGTCCTAACGTTAACTGAAAACCTGTATACACCGGTGTTTACCATTCGTTTCGAAGAAAGATACGTTTCATATATTTCGGGAAAGAGATCTTATGGTGGCCTGTGATCATGCTTTCATGTAGCAGTTTTTTTTTTGTTTTTTTTAAGGAAATAATTAAGATGGAATTCTTTCTGCAAAATTTGTGCCTTGAGAACCCAAGGACAAATTCCTTCCAAGAGGTGCATAAGGGTTTTTAATTCCACTCTATGGAAGCCTGATTGGAAAAAGCAAATGATAGATTATTAGGGAATTGTGAAGTAACCCGATCTTTGATTAATGTAACCTGATGAAACTCTGAAAATGTAATAATGATATGATAAGATGGCAATAAGTAAAGGTAGGCTTCTACAGTGATAAGAAATACAATTTGTCATTGCAATATATTCATACTTTGGCCCGTTTTAACACTAACGGCGCCAAGTGGCTGATGTACAGCCAGCATTCTCGAGTGTCGCGCCGCTTGTAGATCACCAGGCCTCTTCCTTGTATAGTCATCGTTCCTCGCGTGCTCAAGGCTGCCCTTCAGAAGCCTACGCAAGACGGTCTCTGATAGGGAGTAATGACAGAGTCGCGAGTGACGTATGGGCGGGCATGCCAAGCAGCCCCTTTACAAGTATTAGGTTTCCAATATCTCAAGTGTCTTGAACACGGCTTGACGATCCTTAACCACGACAGTACGACTTTTGAACACGGCAGTAAGACTTGATTAAGAGCACGATGGAGCGACATCCAGGTGCTATGGCCCGGCCTTTGACCGGGTCATCATACTCGAGGATAGTATACCGTGTTGCTCAAAGCGTTGAATAATCTGTGCGCTTGTTGTCGACGGTATGGTTGGTAGGCGGCCAAGCACTCGCTAATATGTGTTGTTGGTATTATATTGAATCATATGATACATTTAATTAAACTCTCTACTGGCTAATTCCACTTTCGTGTGATGTTTAACCCCACTTAATTAATACCCTCTTCGAATCGATTGCGAGGCGCTTGTATATTACTTGAAGGATTAAACACATTAAAGTTATTTTGCAGGATAAAACGCGATTGTTCAGAATTCTAAAAGCAGTTTAGTGTTAATATTTGAATATCACACACGTAGATGTACATGGGCACACAAACTCACTCTAGAGTACTACTCTGTACATTCGTTTTTGTGAACTAGAGAAAGGAAGGATAATGGGAGACATGCTAACCACCAATAAATTACTAGAGGGGCCTCATATGACGGGGTTTGCATAGGCCAGTTCTTTGAAATCAGACGGGAAGCCGGAACCTAACAAAGCTAGGTTAGAAACATGTAAGTTAGGATTCCAGGAAACATTTCTCCAGCGCAAGTGTTGAAGGTATGTGAAAAAGAAAAAAAAAAATTGAATGGAAGTAGCCCGTAGAAACCTCGTGAAAATGTGATAGTAGAAATTTTATGTCAGGATATAGGGTCCCTCAAATGTTTACCTCCCTCCCTTTCCATACGCACGTATGGATGTTTATAATGTCGGAGGTAGTTTTCCATTCTAGCTTTAATGCAAGCCTAATGAAATAGGACAGAAACCCTGAGTGATGAACAGCAGCAGAAACAAATGATTCACCACCAAGATTATTGATGATGACGGCAAGCGATTATTCTATTCTCTACGGGTCAGGATCTGGGAACGTCATCAGTTTCCTGTGAAGCATTATCCTCTTTGAGCAGGACACTCCGACCTTAAACAAGATCACGATACCCCTGGAGCATGATGATACAGCCATTCGGTATATGGTGGCTTTATCCAAGGGTCGTAACCTCCATACTAAAGCGTTCGATTAAGGTTAGGCAAGGTATAATGCCATTTCTCTACTTTTGCATTTTATTGGTTTTCAAAACAAATGGAACTTTATCCTGCTTAATGTAAGGTAGATTAACCAAGGATAGACATTTCACGTGAGTTCAGTATGTTCAATTTGTGTAACCATCGTCATGTTACTCAGAACCGTACAATTGAATATATATAGTCAGGCCCATAGCCTAGCGGTTAGCATTCCCGCTTCTTGCACGGGGGTCCCGGGTTCGATGTTGGATGTTTGTATAATATATATATATATATATATATATATATATATATATATATATATATATATATATATATATATATATATATATTACTATAACCAAACGCCTGAGTACGGTAACTTTTCCCTTTGGGTGGGGTAAGAACCGCTTGTGTTCGATAGCATTATCGAACTCCGGGTATTGATCTGACGAGGGGGGTCCCGTCACACGAAAAGCCTAAACCGCGGAGGGGGGATTGGTTCCCCCTGCGTGACGCCAATGTGGTGTGGTGGTGGGTAGACACCAATTAATGGGAGGGGTGGAATGGGCTTTCTAGCTCTGTAGCTTTTGTTGCATGTGACTACACTGCGTTTGGTTGCTACTGATATACCTACTCAAATATCTTTTTTTTTCTTCTATGGTCAGTATGAATTTTTGTCAGTAAATTATTCTCTGTGTGTATTTTAGAGTATTGGCTACTTTGCTAACACATTAAACGATATTTAAGCGAGCATTACGGAAAAAAATATTCCGAGTAGAATATATTTGATAGTGGAAGAGATTTGTTTTCCCACGACCAGTTGTATCGTCATGCTCACGGCACTATAGATTTTGGATTTGATTTCAAACAGAACAAACGCTTCGCCTATCTTGATCTTACGATGAATAGTTTGTGTGAAAGTAAACTGACAAAAAAAATGTATATCTCAGCTTTCCATCTCGTTGACTGTATATCGTTCATTCCTCTGATGGTGCTTGAGGGGATGGTCGGCCGGGCGACGCCCTGCTTCCGTTACATTCGGAGCCGCAGGAGGTAATTTGAATATCATACTGCTATTAGAATAAACAAACATTAAAAGTTAGTAGTTAGAAATTAGCCAGAGTAAGATGTATAATTTCAAGGGTTAAGAAATATTTTAGCCGAGTTTTAAAGTAGATTCTGTTTAATGTCAAGGGTACGCCAGGCTTTCAGTGTTTCCCTAAGGGACGCACCGTTGTTCATAAGGGGTCGTATCGTCGTCGTACTCATGACGTTCTCAAGGTTCGTAATGTCGTAGTGTAGACGTTCTTAAGGGTCGTAACGTCGTTGCTCGAGACGTTAAGAGACTTTTGGTTCCTCTGCAAACCCGTCGATAAGATTTGTATTCCTCTTAACCCCCGTCTTTGCTTATTTCGTTGCTATATATCCCTTTTTCCCGTTGTCGTAAAGTGTGCTTTGATAGACTGAATTTGCGTTAGTGGTATCTTTAGAAAGTTTGGTATTACTTTTCCTTTTTTTTTTTTTTTCATAACCAAGAACTTCATCACATACTTGTAGCGACCATAGCCACGGTCTCAAGTTATGCTGGTCTTGGTGGAGCTTCTCACTTGTGTAAGATCCGACTCTGATGATACGTCTGTGACCTGGAATGTTTTCAGTACGACAGTACGACCCTAGAATACGACGTTGCAACCTTTGAGCACGGCGGTACGACCTTTGGTTATATTTTCGTGCAGAAGGGTCGTGCCGAAGTGGGGGATGACTCTAGCAGGAACATTAGTCTCCATCCCAGGCTGTGTGACACTTCGGTTGATGTCCACAGAGTCCGTGCCGAAGGGGAGGAGGTGTTTTTCCTCCTCGCCCCATACCCAGGGACGCTTCTGCCCGCATGCCACCGCACCGCCTACGGCAACAAGTGAGGCGGTTTACACTTCACAGCACCGCACGGGCGTGGTAGAGCGTTGGATTCTGGGTCCATTGTCTGTAGGGATGGAGGGGTTGGTGGATGATACCCCCTCCCCACACACCCGACCCATCTAGCCGCTCTCGCGGGGCTTCATGCGAGAGGAAAAGGAAGTAGGGCTGCTGGGACGGGTGGGAAAAGGATACGATGGAATAGATTTGGAAAGAGACGAAATAAGAAAAGAAAAAAAAATGGAGATATATTGTACGGTCTCGGAAACATGGTGGAAAGATATAGCGTCACAGAGGACGACAAACGGCTGAACCCTTTAAGGGTCGGATCAAAGACCGGGTCATCATGCTCAAGGGTCGTGCTGAGGTGTTGTTCCTTCGTGCTCAAGGGTCGCACAGTCAAGCACATGGGTTATGCCTTCGTGTTCAAGGGTCGCACACTCGTGATCATTGGTTATGCCACTGTGCTCAGAAAGTTATGTTTGTAGTAAGGATCCATACCAGATAATAACTGGCCGCAGGTGTTGAATTTAACGGTTATCGACATCCGCCAGATCCTGAGTGAGTCAGTATCCCGCATTCAACACTTGAAATGTAGAAAACAGTATTGCAGGAATGGTTTGCATGTGACAGAAGTCCATTCAAGATTGCAGAAAGAGCTGCCGCAACTTTTTAGTACACAGCCGCTGCAGTAATTGCCCTAGCCTTGCCTTTGGCAATGTAATGGTGTTGGCTTGACATGTAATAAGAATATTAGGGAGCTGTTGTAGGTGTACGGAACGTACCCACCCAGGCGAAAGTGACAAGGATATCCCTTATAATAGCATGTTTTCCATGCTTCCTTTTTTAGAATTTATTCCCCTCTTGTGAATATATTACTGTACTGTACTTTCAGTGACCATTGAAAAGGGATGACGTGTTGAAGTGAAAGCGAGGAGCAATAGCAGGTGTTATGATGGGTGGGGGACGCTGGTGTGCCGGAACTGATAAGGCATCAGAGATAGGTGGGGGGGGGGGGGAGACTTGCAGGAGGTGGTGGCGGGCTTCCTATGTACCCATCCCTGCCCTCGCGCCTCGCCATCCTGACCACAGCTGACAGCATCAAGACGCCCTTGCATGGAGGATCGCCTGATTTTGATTTGTGCCTCAGAGTTAAGGATACCTGGCAGCCTCCGACCCACTCTCCCTTTTTTTGACATCCGCCGATTTGTCAAAGGCAGAGAACAACGGTGTGCGAATTGGTTCTCGGCTTAAGCATGTACCATCCTCGTGGATATTTAAAGTCGCTCTTCTATATATGTATAAGCTAGTGTGGTGATGCCTTCCGTCTCATTAGTTCCCCAAGTATTACCTCTTTCCAACAATCTCTCTCTATTGGCCGTGATGTTGCTTGTCCTCTCCCAATTCTGCAGGTATTATTTTGGACACATGGCTCTCGTACGCTGTGGCATTTCTACCTGCCACCAAGGTTTGTACCTGTGGTTCGCATTTGGCTACTTGGGTGCTGCATCTCATTATTTCTGTTTGTAGACCAGCCATACGAGGATCGACCGTTATGACACCTTTCCTCGAACGGTGAGGCTAGTTTTGGAACTATCTTCCTTTTTTCCCTCTTCTAACCTTCCTGTTCAGGTCTACAAGTGCACGAGAAATTCTAATGTGTTTTGAATGTTCGTGAACGAGGCTGTGGGAATTCTTAGGATGCCTTGAGCGTGTCTCCATTTCGATTGTCAGATCGTCATAACTACAGCACAGAGTGTTTGGACCAGATGTACAAATATTTAGGTATTGGTAAAGTATTTCTTTTTTAGATTGATGTTTTTGAGGCTACAGGTTGAGGCCGCTCCTGAAACACCAACACGATAGCGAGCGAAGTGTTGCAAGACAAACACACTCTGCCCCCCGCCCACGCTCGACCTGTCTCTCCCGTTGGATAAAGAAACACGAAGCTGGTGTGCCGGAGTTTGGCCACGCTGACCTTACTCTCGCATTTGCTTTTTGACATATAAAAGGCAACATTCACGGACAAAAATCATCATCGAGGCCTGGGGACGAACTTAGAAAAGGGGTGAACGATGTGAAAATTAAATTCCCTTTCTCTCTACCTCCCCCTACCTTCCCAGTCCCCTTTTAAAGTGGGAAAAAAGTTAAAGAAAAATTATATATATATATATATATATATATATATATATATATATATATATATATATATATATATATAAACAGAACCTTCACCGTGAAGAGGTGTATGCACAGTCACCACTGGAAAGAGTGGTGGTTGTGCAATATATATATATATATATATATATATATATATATATATATATATATATATATATATATATATATATATATATATATAAAAGGTAAGATTTTTTCCATGTATAAAATATGGCTCACAGTCTGGTGCCTTTGTTCAGTAACTTATGGGTTTTGTGATGATATTTCTGGCTGGTCTATAAAAGGGGCGATCTCTCACAGTCTGGAAAAAATGAAGTATAATTTGAGATGGAATTTTCACGCTACCAAAATTATAGCGGAGCCGTTTTGTTGGAAGAGGCTTTTTTCGAGAATAGTGCAGAATAACACACAGGTAGCATGTCAAGGACGGGAATATATATACATGGTAATGTATCTGAAATTCAGGATGTTGTGTATATGAAGGAAGGTCCTAATGAACCTAGAGAGGGTACAACTTTCAAATTGTCTAATAATTTACTGTGATGATAAGAGGGTTTACTGAATTTAAAATTTTTGTGAGAAATTGGGATGGGTGCCTTCCATTGCAAATTAGATGAAGTGTTTTTTGATATTAGAGCCGTGTATATATATATATATATATATATATATATATATATATATATATATATATATATATATATCAGTAGAAACTTGCTTTGAAGAAAAGATGTAAGAGGAAGGCGAACGTGACCTCGGCACATTATGTGCTTTACCTAAACATAGCGTGTATTACTGGGAGGTAAATACCTTTCCATGATAAAAGTAAAGAATGATGGGACACGAAAGTACAGGAACATTTTGACATGAAGCTTTTATATGTTTCTTATTATGAAAATGAACGTATGTCGTGTGTGGGGGGGAAGGTAAGTCTAGAGCGGATTCTGTAATTTACGTCACGATTTTAAAACGACTAACCCAAGCATGCTGTTGTTGGCGATGACGGTTCGGACTGCACAAGTGGTGGGGGGGCCTTGGATTCTACAACGGTTGCGGTCGTCTGCTCCCGGGCTTTACAGATTACAGTAAAGGTACCTACAAAGAATTCTGCACTTGAACTATTATACTGCTTGCATGATTTTTTTTTTTCCAGACTCCAACGGTAAAGGCAGATCTTATCCTGTGATCCGAGGTTTTTGTGTGGCCTGTACAACTCATTCAAAATGCGAGTAGGTTAACACCCTTCTCCGCTAATTACACACGAAGTATGTTCTCGCTGCATGAAAATCACTGCTTTTGATTAAGAAAAAAAAGTGTTTTTGTACGTTCATTCCTGCAATAAAGTTTGGTAAGTTTTGCTAACTATACTCTCTTGTGCCAATTTTTCTATACCTTTAAGGTATAGAAAAATCCTCTTCAACATTTCGGTCCTCACCAAACGAAAAGCGTCTACGCTCCTCATCGATGGGCATAAGTCTGTGTATGTCTCTGAAGCATGCCTGAAAATTTCACGTCAAAATATGGATTTTTTCCTGTATATCAGTCCTCCTTTTTTACACATCTTTATGAAATCCTTGAGCTATCATGATAATAGCCCCGTGTATATACATGTACGCAACTGTTTGCGGCAGCACAACCGACTTTATTTTCCAGTCATCGTGCAAACAATTGGTGTTGAAATATATTTCTTGTTTTATGGTCATGATTCATCCACATTAGCTCCGGACCCCCCCCCCCCAGATCAATTATATGATGAATAACAAAATTTTGCAGATTAGTCAGTCCTAGAGTTATATAAATTTTAGCAGGTGTTGCCGGACGGACGGACTATGTTGTGTCGCTAGTTAAAAATCTCCGGCCAGATTATGTCATCGGAGTACAGCCTTATCGAAGAAATTCTAGAGCAACCTTCGAGCTGTAAGAGCCCCTGAAGAAAGGTCCTAGGGTTTTACAATGGTAAAGACTAATAATAGCATACGAACGAGTCACGAGAAGTCAGGGGATCGAGTTTGCTTTCCCCGACCATACGACTTTCGACGGCTTGGTTGTCAGTTTACAGGCTTGGACGTTGTCAGGGAACGAAAGGAAAGATTGCATAGCCTGGGGTTGGAAACTCGAGTATTTTCATGTCTTCTACTGTAATATATTTCGTATGTTCATTCAATTTCGTGATCTAGTGAAATGACCCGTCACAGTCTGTTTAATTCAATGTGGATGGAGCCTGCCTCTACTTTACTTTCTAACTTAAATGCTAACTACCATAGTCTCGCACTGTGAACCCGCACTTCAGTCGTTACTCGACCAAAACTAACCTCTGCGGCTTGTTGCAATGGTATTGATGTATTGGTGGTGATGTGGGAGGGCAGAACCTTTCAACTTTTTCATGTTCACAAATTCATGTTTTGCGTGCTAGGAAAAAAAGTATATAACCGTAGTATTAAATTATACATTTGTCACATACACGAATACTCCACACATTTTAAATAAAACATTGCCCTGTTTACTGCGCTTGCGTGTTGGACTGTCGGGTTGAGTTATTGCTGACTCTTGTTCTAAGACTCGATGATTATCCACATTCTGAGGTATACATTTTCGACGTCGTGCACAAATGTCATCCCGTACACAGGTGTGTAGAAAATTGAGAGTAGTTTATGAGTTTCTATATACGATAGACTCTCCCTTGTAGATCTGAGATTTACGTTGATTGTTGTTGCCTCGAAATATCTAGTTTCTAACAGCAACCAGCAGGTATTTTAGGATCCCTAGATCTTGAAAATTGTCTCAGTATCACTGAATAAATAGACTCTGACATCCTATAGAATTACAGCATGTTTGATGTTATATTCCTCGTGGTCCCAGTACAGGCCGGTCACCTATCACGACGATGGACAGACTCTTGTCGAAGGAATCGTATACCTTAAGTTGCGCTGGTCATGGTAGATTACACTAGGGTCATGTGAGATGGGTTCCTCTTGAGTTCCGCTGATCATGTATGATTATCTCAAATTATGATGGACTCCAGGTCATGTCTCCAACCTTCTGTTGTCTAGGTTTTGGGAGGATTCCTTACCGATTTACCTTACGAGTCCACAGTAGAAGTGCAGCCAACATTAAAACACGTATTACCATGTAACCTTGTCGTAGGCAAATAGACCTTCCGTTATATGTTTTTGGACGTGTTCGTATGCTCACCAGAACTAGATGATGGCTAACTGTTCCGGTTGTCCCGTGATCTTAAGGGTAAGGACGCAGGCCCCTCCCCAGGTGTAGTGAACCACAACACGTCATGACACCGCCCTCACAAGTGTTACCAGGAAGTGCTCCACACAAACCTCCGTCCTGGTGTAATTTTCTTGGCAACAGAGACACCTGAAAATTACCACCTGGGCGAAGCGGAATTGACAACTTTTAGGAATCGATTCTGTGGATTAAAACGGAACGGTGTGAAAGGTATTGTCAGCTCATGCTGCAGTGCAGCGTACCAGGTGTTAATGGAGACTGGTCTCGTTTGACATATTAGTTGTGTGTGCATATTGAAAAATAGGCACATATATGATGATTGTGGGAGCTGATTCGTGTTACACCGCTTCACGTTCTACCAATAGGTATGGCCAGAGGATGTTTATAAAAGATTTGATGTAGATGTGACAGCTAATTCACCCCCATTGAATCGGGAGCTGAGGTAATAATGATATTTCTTTATATATATATATATATATATATATATATATATATATATATATATATATATATATATATATATATATATATATTTGTATTATTACACCATTGGTATATCTTTGGTTTATGTGTTTTCTATTTCAAGATGAGTAATAACCTTTTGTACTACAGGAATTACCTGTCCGTCTCTTCCCGTGGAGCGATCAATATTTGTAATTTACGGGCAGCGCCTGATCTCTGCGAAGAAGAAAGCGGGTGCTTTGTGGAAGAGGGGCTTGCCGAGGGGGAGGGTGGATATGATCTGTCATTGTGAGGGTGGAAGGCCAGGTAGATGGTGTTTGTGGCTAGTCTTACTGAGGGTAGCAGGCCGGTTTGAGGGTGGAAGTGACCCGTCTTAGTGAGGATAGAGGGCCGGTAGACGGTGGATGTGGCTCGTCTTAATGAAGATGGAAATTGGCAGCCTTAGTGAGGGTGAAAGTTAAGTTGGATGGAGGCGTACCAGGTAAAGGACGGTTAAGACACTGTGTGGTGTGTGGTTGACCACCCCTCCACACACGCACACACATCTCTTGCTCGTGTATTTTATTGTATACATAAATATTGATGGTATTCATGACTGTATTTGTCATTACTATTTGTGTGTTGGGGAGAGCGTTTTACTGTTGCGCTGCCCCGTCTCTTAATCCCGCTCATGGGTACCTTGTCTTTACTCGTGCGTGTCTATACACACACACTAGCCGACGCCAGGTACCCATTTATCGATCAGTTCCGAAGGAAGTTTGAACACTCGGGTTGGGTGTGCATCGACCCATGGAGACCCGACTCTCGGATGGGCCCATGCTTACTAATAATCAGTAATGCTAAACTCTACATATCAATGTGCATATGAGGGTGATTTTTTTTTTTTTGAGATAGTTATTTCACTCTCGTCTAGTCATTTATGGCGGTATAACTATAGATCCGTTGTACCTCTGTCTGTAGCCAGTGAATATTGCATATTAAAAAAAAAAATTGAGATACTTCACACGTTTGGGATTCCCCAAAACACGTTTGCATTCATTTTCATCTATCATGAAGAACGAATGAGAACTGTAATATCATATACCTTTTTTTCCAAAATTCAATCCTACCAGTAATGGAATCGTTCACGTTGACCGTGTGAGTTGGGGGTTAATTTGTACGGTCAGTCTTTGGACATAATTGATCCCGGTAGCACAGTATGATTCTAAGTACTACCACGTTTTCAAGATCATAATGTAGTGATGGTTTTTCGTTTGCTGTAGTGATTATGGATTTGTGTCTTAGTGATCGCATCGTTTGACGCAGTTTCAGCAGTACGCATAGTTCACGATTCACTCACTTAATGATAGTAGTAAAATGATATCCCTGGCGTTTAACGCGGGAAACAGCGATCAAGTTTAAGACAAATAGCTTTATTATTATTAATGATTATTATTATTATTATTATTCATCTCTGTTTCATTATTGTGATATGCTGCCTATTTCACCGGCAATCCTAAGTTGAAAAATCTTTGGTGAGATCGAAGCGGGTATACGTATATTTGTTCTATCATGAATATATTATAGTCACTTGTAGCCCTGGTTCAACGTAGTCGTTCCCACACCAGCAGATGTCGCTGTGGGAGAATAATTGAATTCAAACTTTCACAGAATCTTTACATATTTTTTTTTATATATATAAACTTTTCATTTTGCATCATAAACTTCCTGTTACTTATACAAAGAAACTTAACAGGAAGTCGTATTTCGTGCAGTGGGTAAAATTCGTGCTAGTGTTTGATGATTTCGGCATTATAGCGAACGGTTATTGTCTAAATTGCATATTTTATATCAAAAAGTTCTTCAATTCTTACACCTGGCTGACCGCCCGGATGTTCTTTGTAGACAGTTGTGTTGTGCCGCTCGTGTGTCCTGTGTGGGTCAGTAGTGTTGTGGTCTGGCGCGCAGCCTAAACCCCGTTCGCCGAGGGATCACTTACCTGCCTCCCTACTTCCCTCCCCTACTCTCACTTCCTCTCCTCCTTTGTTCCCCTCGCCCATTGTGGTTTATATTTCACTCGATCACATAAAGGGTTTATCTTGAAGTTTAGACCGAGATTGAGGTGCTGTGGGGTTAGGGTCAAACCTCACGCTCGAGCGGGCTATAATCCGGCTCTTCCGTTCACGACGTATCCGGATCGGCTTTTGTTTTGGGAGCAGTAAAATTTCGGGGTGGATTTATAGCTTTAGATTTCACTGTGTGCTTTCCCTTTGTGTTTATAGATTCTGTAAATTTTGTACATGTTTTGCTGTTTTCCACAAATACATGTAATAGTAAGACCAAAGTATACTTAGAGTTAATTCTTTCTGTCATTACTCACTCACAAACGCATACACGAACACAAGCACAGGCTAATATGCAGGAGAGTGTGGCCAGCAGGAAACGGTAAGTGGGCAGCAGGTGTCGGGTTACCGTCACTTGTGTTCAGAAGGTGCAGGCTGGCACGCACACTATTGATATGCTCAAAACAACTGTACTTTCTCGCACTGAACTTTTGATGTGGTCTGGAAACGATGTCAGCATAGAGACTATTTCTGTATATTTTTACATCAGCAAGTTTCAGGTTATTCGCTTTAAAAAGAAGATTGGAAGGTTCTATAATGGTACAGTAGGGTGTATGTAATAAGTGTAAAATACTTCAGATAGGCTGCAAAAAGTAAGTCTTAAGGTTGTGTGCGTGGGAAACATAGATATGGAGGTATTCTATTAATCATTATTCTGAGGTTTTCTTCTGTTGTATTTTTAGATGACATATTTGCCACCAACATTTTCCAGTTTGTTGATCTGTCATCTCGTCTGTATTTTCAGACACGAAACATTCATTTAACAGAACGAAAACAAGCTTAAGTGCACGAAGTACACCCGCTGTCGCCTGTGCACGTACCTCCTTTACTTGTGCATACCTGCTCATTCAGGTTGTTAGAGGCCGGGGCAATTATTACATCTATGTAACCACCCTAACTACTTTGGTCTGGTACACTTTCAAAGTATTCGTCTTGTCCCTTTTTTAAGAATTTTATACTTAACGGTCCATAGCATGTCTAATGCTCATGAGCAAGTATAAACAATTACAAATGGTCAGAATAGCCATTTGTAGATTACATTATTTCTTATATATTTAATGTTAGTATGGTGGATTATGTATAGTAGTGGCACAGAAAGTGCTAGACAGGGATATGCGGAGAAAGCACTAGTCACCCTGTCATATTGATTTTTTTTTTTTTTTTTTCATTTTTGTTGAGAGCGGCTAACTTATAGTGCACTCTTACCCATCCTGTGATCGGTGGCACAAAAAGGCTTAGGGACTCGGTTTCAGAGATAGGAATAAATTGTAGGTTATACAGTCGTACAGTTTTGAAGTTACTGACTTGAAGGTACAAGTACAAGCAGCTAGGAATTTAGTGTCTACATAGGCAATAGGTGGGAAGAACAGAATGTGCAACATCATATGATAAGTCGCCATTCCTGCTCTAAGGTATGCAGTGCGTGAGAAACCTAGGCTGTCGTTATGACGGCCCTCAGACTAAAATACTTGTCACTGACATCTTGCATTCTTTTATGAATAATTTATTTTTTGAGGGGGGAAGTTACTTCTAATGACGTGTGAGGAAGGTTTACTGGAAACTGTAGATAACATAGTCATTTGAAATTATCTTATATTACTACAAATTGTATTTACCGTAGGTAAGGTATATTATTTATAGTCACATACTTTGATTTTTTTTTCCATCTGTGCCAATCTGATGATGACATCTCTGAGCCATTGCATCACCCAGCGTCATTTAACGACTATTTCTTGCCAAATTTCCACTGTGCTGATATTGTGACCTTGCAGACCCTCTGGCGACCGCAAGCCCCAAGATAGACACACGGTTATACATACACCATCTTCTCCCGAACAGTGACCGAGAGGGTTAACTTGTCACAGAAAGAGGCCGTTGGTTTATTCCGTACAAAGGTGTGTAAAGGTCATGTGTGTGTGTTTGTGTGTGTGGTTGGTCGATTTAATGGTTATCGACTGCTCAACTGTCAATAAGCCAGAAATTGTAACAAGCATGTTAAACATACGTAATTGTAGAAATTGGTGTTATTACTGGGCTTTTATACTACAATGGCTCTACTTCAAACATGACAGAAACTGCTTGGTTTGCTCGTGTTCATGCTTATCATTCATGTTTATATGTTTAGTTTTATCTTTGATGTTCCTGTATTATATTGAACCTTGTCCACAGCAAAGCTTCTGTGAATTTACTCAGATTTTTTTCTCTGTTTCTTTTAGCTGAGACGGCACGGGTAGCTAAGGCCCCTAATCAAGTCCTTCCCATAAAACGCTGTATATATATATATATATATATATATATATATATATATATATATATATATATATATATATATATATATATATATATTGGGGAGATAACTTGTAACCTCGCCGTTGAGTCATGGATTTTAATCGTTCAGTTTAGCCAACACGCCACAATACTACGGTAGGAGTGCTGGTAAGCGTGGCTATCTTGAGAGCTTGATAGGAGAGTGAAGGTAGTCCGGCAGTGGTGAAGACGGATTTGCTGTGGTTCCTTCAGTGGTTTAGACCATTGGTCAGCGGTGGTAGTGGGTAAGTGAGGGCTGTGGATGGTTAACACTCCCTCCTGCTAGACCTCTGGTAGTAGTCCACAACCACCTGTTACTACCCGTAACCTAATTACATGACGAAATTCAACTATATGGTTAGGGGTGGGAAGATGACCACTTGTGACAGCCAAAGTAGCCTTGTCACGTTATGAAACCCTTTACCACGTCACGTTTGTGATTGTGGTGGAAGAAGCCGATGTTATTACCAGTGGCCTTGTTAAGTGGTGAACCCCAAGAGCACTTGGTGATGACGGAGGGTCCAAGTGTGACTACCAGTAGCCTTGTTACGTGGTAAGCACTCCTTCCACGTGGTGATAGCTGTGTCACAGCTGTGTCACACATTCACGTGTTGTCCGCAGGAGCAAGTCCTCCCCCACTCCCAGCATCTGCCGGTCACACGGTGGGGTGACGCTCCTGCTGACAATAATATCTCAGTAATACCGTGAGAGCTGCCCTTGGCCGCCCACACCATCACAACAATAGGCGTCATTACCCTGAGCGGAGGTAATGGTCCTGTGGGAGGTTTCCCCAGTGTAGTCAGGACAACACCGAGTTCGCTTCTTTGGTGGACACTTTCATTAGCTAGATGAATTATTAATTAAATCTGAAGGCAGGCTTGGGGCACATGTACTCTGGCCTCGCCATACAAGAGGGGGGGTTGTTATTGCTGTAAGTCACAGGGGAAGAACTTTTCTCCCAAGGGATAAAATCGAAGGTTACGGAAGATGAACGGAAGAATGTAAAAGATTAGATTATGAAATACATGGGAAGTAGAAAGCAGGTCGATAGTCCACTCAGAGGACACGATCTTTACCCACAATGATTTACCCAGATTTTCTTCTCTCCAGGAAAGAGATACGACTTTTAGATTAAAGTATGACTGTCTATCGGTTGCTAGTATTTTCAAAAAGTTTAACCAATCATTGCATTATTTACTGTAAAATAATTCTCATACAGGCATATACACAAGGGTACACATGCACACAAACATGCGTAGACATAACCACATTGAATAAGCCATACCTCCTGTGGTACGTGGGGAAGGCTGCAAACCATGAATGAGTCCCTCCCTGTACAATTCCTTCAAGTGGTGAGTGGTGCATAGCGGACTAGGATGCTCCGCTACCCAGGAGGATCACAGATCTCATCCACAGCTCGCTATAAGATTATTATTATTATTGATTATCATTATTGATTATTCACAGTTTTATCTTTTTAGTGTAATATTTGTAAGAAATACATACAAATAGTATTGTTCTTTACATGAGACATGAATATCTTTGTAAATCTTTAACTACCTTATTAAACGACTATACTAAAGGGCACTTGCTCAACTGGAGCAAGTCTCCGACGTAGAATCGTACTTAACATTTCCTTAACCTACGCTACGCTAGCCTAATCAAGCAGCGTTTACAAGCCGGATTTCGGTGTTTGATATTGTTATTTAGGTCATGTGACAATCGTCGATTTATTCCATCTGGGAATTCCTGTGGATTCCCGTGGAAATGCGAGGAGGGGCTGGAGGCGAACCTTACCTCTGTGTGATCTTGGCTCTGACTTTAACCTTCACCGGTTGGGGTGTAATGTCGCCGGCAGCGCTGTCATCATTATTATGCTACCTTTCACTTTGTTCATGCGTTATGCAGAGATGACAAACGTCTTTGACTGTGAACATTGTATTCATACATTCAAGGGATGGAAAAGTGAACGTAGGTAGAGTGGACCCACGCTGTATTATAAATCGGTGCTGGTGTTGTCGTAACGGTGTGGGAGCTGTGTGAGTGGAATGGCTTGAAAAACCATGGTATTATGCTGCCATAATTCCACCGGTGTCGCCATCTCTGTGGTCACAGGGTCAAGATCAATACGCAGTGGTCTGCAAGTCCTCCGGACATGTTACCTAATAATGGAAAACACCGAGATGAGGCAAAACTCACGCGAATGTGTTGCCTCTGATATATCTGACCTCATATCCCTACATTTGAACTAACCTGCTGAACAAACTTTGCCAATACAGCTTATTAGGTAAATAGGTGAATCTGATAATTGCTGTACATAGTGTATTTTATTTCCTCTTACTGACATGAGACGTACAGCAGGTCGGTGTGCACTGCCCGACGCAATAGTCGCCGTCAGACTGGCTCGCGGTCAACTCCCGGCACGTCACGCTCGAGGAGGACGGACGGACGGACGGAGGGCCTGTCTGTCTGCCGGGGCGACTGCTGCTGGCTTGTGGAGGGAATTAGAGCTTTGATCTGCATGTTCCAGTGTGTTTCTTCAGTTTCACCTTTGTCCAGATGCTCACGAAAAGAAGATTATTCTTTAGTCTTGCGGGTCACGCGAGCGACGCCACAAATATTTAATAATAGTGTACGTGTTAGGGATTCTGCCTAACTCCTTGATCCTGGCCTTTGAACTGAGCCTTAAGGCTAAGGTCAAAGGTCATTGCCTAGTTACGGTTGTAACTATCCAAATCCGCCGTGTGCCTCAGTGTTGTTTACCACCAAACGTATGCCGTGCGGCGACTGCAGTCGCCGTGACGCAAACAGTTCCTTCATTATACCCGCCATCTGACCAGCAGTGCTTTCATTGTAGCTGCTCGACTCCCTAACAAACAACCAGGCTATCGCCTTTCGCACATCCTTCAGAGCATATGCTGTCGTTCATTTTTTTTTTTTTTTTCGGTAGCTTGATGTCACTGTATAATGTGGCACATGTATTGATAGCAGGTTGTAGGCAGCAGCCGCCCGGGGAAGTACTACGGTCTAAGACGTGCAGGTGATACCCAGGACCATGTGCGAAAAACACGAAACCATAGGCCGACTGAGTCTCTCGTATTCTCTCTCTCTCTCTCTCTCTCTCTCTCTCTCTCTCTCTCTCTCTCTCTCTCTCTCTCTCTCTCTCTCTCTCTCTCTCTCTCATAAAAGACTAAAAGATTTGTAGCTCTACGTCCTCGTACTAAGGGAAAGACATGATCTATGCATGTCTTAAGACAACTATGCCTTCTGGGTGGCAGCGGAGGAGGACATTACTGGAAAAAAAAATGCAGTGAACGCTACGCGCTATCCCTGCTTCAAACACAAACTCGCGTCGTTGGCAGTGGTTTTACCCAGTGTTTTTATCCAAATTCATGATATTCTATACAGGATGGTACAACTATTCCTAATATTTGCCATATAAGTTCATTGTTGTTATTCATAGGGTCTCCAAATTCACTGAGATTTTGTATGAGAAATGATTTTTTTTAATCCCATTTCTTATTGATGAGTTGTTAAGGTTAGTGTAATGGTGAAACGATTATTTATCTTATACTATAAGTGAAATTGCTTCCTGGGTTAGAGGTTTGGATTGTTTCTACTGACTCATACTGCAGTATTGTATTCTTATCAAGGTGCTCTGCATGTCTCACAACCAACCCCCACCAATCTGAGCAGAGTAAACAGCGGGAAAGGCAATAAAACCTTTCCCCTCGGTTCAGGCCAGACATGCAAGGTGGGTCAACCAGACACGTTGCATGTTTCCCTGTTTCGCCGCGGTGGTAGCCGCCTTGATACCACACTGAGATAAGAACTGGTTCAGTGCGACTTTAGTGCCTGTGATAACGGCCCCGTGTTGTTAGATGTTCTTCCGCCACTGATTCGTTTATAGAAAGTACGTAGTCCACTCGACGTCTTGAGTACATCGGTTCGACCCTTCGGTTAAACGGCCTGACCGTTGACCTGACCGTTAAATTGTCATGGGTCGTGCCGCCCTCTTCAAGAGGTTGATTATTCTTCCACTACTCTCTGTTGAACGGCATTGTTACGTCTTATCCCTCAAATCTGTATCTGTTGATACATCCTGTTTTCGTGATACTGCCATATTTCAAGTGAGATTTTAGCGATCAGAAGGCTCTATGACGCTTATCTATCTATCTATCTATCTATATATATATATATATATATATATATATATATATATATATATATCACTAGGCGCCCGTCCGGCGATGGACGCTTCCGCTCAGAGCAATCGTTTGATCTTCTATTCAGACCTGACGTGCACATATTTCTCACAGTGCATGGTCGCTTTGCCGCTCTTTTTTATGCACACGCCGATATCGTATTGTCCGAGTTGCCAAGCTACAATTTTGATGGAGGAAAATGGACTGCTTTCATGCGTAGTAGGCGAATGAAGCGTGACTGCAACTGGCTTTTGCTACTGATGCTCTAACAACGACACCTTTTTACAATATAAATACAATGTCATGGAGTCCTGCTTTTTTATGATCACCGTAAATAAATCATGTGGCATCTGCTGTCTTTTTTCTGTAAAAAAAAAAAGAAAATTAAAGTTTTACACGCTTAATGTCAACGTCGTAAGCATGCCATTTTCATGCGGAAGTTGAAATGTTGAAGGCTACCAGAGCTAGGATGAAGCAGTGTCGGATACCCAGGATGGCAAAGGGGAAAGATACCTTTGAGTTGATTTCATTGCCAAACTCTTGTAGGATTTTGAGTTAATATAGTTGCCATAGTCTCGTTGCACTGTGAAAGTTACCTTGGATACTGAATTAATTTAGCTGTCTTATGCCCTTGCCTCATATGTTATGTATTATAGGCTCACTTGTCTGTCTTAGCCATTCTAGTTTTAGTAGTCTCATTTGATGAAGCAATTAGGGTCCCCAGTAGACCCGTTTTACTGAGCCGTTATGGTCTAATCCTTGTTTGATTTAGCCGTTATACCTGAGGAGACTTGGTTGGTTTAGCTGTTATACCTGAGAAGCATTGTTTGATTTAGCCGTTATACCCGAGGAGACTTGTTTGATTTAGTCATTTATGGTCGCAGTAGGCTGGAGTCCATGCTTTACCTAGCTACATGACGCAGTTGTTAGCGGTAATCTCAGCCGACTGCCATTACCGTTGGCCTTTCTTTCTCCTAGGTCAAGGTGAAGGCAGATTTCCAAGCCACAGTGGGATACAATGGATGAAGTGGTGACTGGTTCATTCTCTGGTATTATAGAAGATGGTAATAGATATCACGTACTTTCACCTTGATTGTCGTTGAATTTCCTGTGCGTGTTTTGGTGTCATATATATAATACTTCATATATTATAAGCCAAAATAATATGTGGCTTACAGGAGAAAGTATGATAAGGCTATGATATTTAATGTATTATTCTTTTTCCTGTGAGAAAAGATTTATAACTGCATTGTGTCACCTTACGCAGATTTTTTTATTAGGTTATACTATTGACTAATTTTTTTCAGTAATACGATTGAAGCTGTTATATCATTAAACAGTTCACCGCACGATATACTTTTCCCTTGTCGTATATCTTACATTTTAGTTTGGTGAACGAGTGGATGCTATGCTAGGCTTTCCATTATACCAGGTTTTACCAGAATGACCAACAAACTAAATACTTTAATTTACACTAGGTTTTCCCCTGTATTCGCCATCATCCCCTGTGTTCGAACCCCTGCTGGCACAATTCTTATATAACCTGATAAAAACTACTTGACAGATTTAACTGACGGTATTTAAGGCTTAACACTGAAACAGTATTTTTCTTTTGTGTTTGTTTTGTTAGCGATCATAATATTTTAAGTGAAAAATAATGACCAGAGAAATATGACCACCGGATTCTTCAGTCGGTCTAAAAAGAAAAAAAATCTTTCATCCATGACTGGTGTTTCTGACAACGATCGAGATGCTTGCATGGGACGAAAATGTGAACTTCTTGAGCACGACGTTTATGACCCATGAGCACGACGGTACGACCCTTGGATACTGTGACCTGGCCTTGAAAGGTTAGGTTCAAAGGCTCAACCATCGTTCCCACCAAAAGACCAAAGCGACTGAGCTATAATAGACCCGGAAGTGAAGATTGTTAGCCGGACAGGAGCTGACATATGTTTCGCCTAACGAGAAGTAAAAGTGACTGCGTAATGTGTGCAATATTTTTTTTTCATTGGCAGTCAAGCGCTCTCTCTCTCTCTCTCTCTCTCTCTCTCTCTCTCTCTCTCTCTCTCTCTCTCTCTCTCTCTCTCTTTGTAATGGTAGGCACGTGGTATTACCTGTCGGGGGTATTGGAATGATTAGGGACGGCTGCTTAGTGAGTCAGCACTTCAGTGGTTTTCACATTTCACCCCTTGGGACCAGAATTTGTTTTATCTTAATGCCTCACCCACGCGTGAGCTGCTGGCCGTTCAGTTCGTAAACATACGATCTCTCCATCGCGCACATAGAAGTTGACATCATGTCGCTCAGGCTACTCGGTTCTTCATAACTCTGCGTGGCTAACCTTGCATTTTAACGAAATCTCGCCGTGAATACTCTCGCCACGGAAGGAGACAGCAGTCAGCACTATAACCAGTGGAATGGCTGTCGTGCAGCCCGTGTCTGACTAAATTCGGTGGTAAGAGCGCAATTTCCGTCCCACTTAGCTTTCTCATCTCCGCGCTTAGATGTTATTTCTTGCGTTCTCCTCAGAGACTTGTTACTCCCAAGCACGCCATAAACAGTCGAGAACGACAGCTTTAATCTAGTTTAGTTTACCCAGGAAAGTCATAGTATTCAGGACCTGTGTATCAGATGATGGTCTGCCATTAAAAAAATAAAAAGGAAGCGTATTACAGGTGCAGAGGAAGACCCGCTTTCGTTACCTCGCGCTGTACTTATCTTGTATATCTTGGTGTCATTGTACTTGAAGGCATTCTTGCCGTCAATCAAAATATAATTTGCTACCGTCATAATCCGCTGCACTCGTGTGTGTGTGTGTGGTTATCACTGCTTAAGAGTGTGGCAGTGATAACGGAATAAAGAGACCTGCATTACACAGTGATCAAACTAACAGTAGTGTAAGCAACCAGGAAATCAGGTCCACACTGTACCTGGTGATGACAGAGGACATCACAACCCGCATTAAAGCAGCAGCCGGGGTTCACTCTCGGGTTGATATTAACCACGATTGTCGCGGACGCCTTGACGAGGCTGGCCGGAGTCAGTTTTGTAGGGCAAGCTATCCACCAGGTTATTATCAGATGTATGGCTGCCTTACCCCCATAGCTATGTTCACTTCAAAATAGTCTATGATACCAAATATTTGTTCCTTGACTAAGATTTTAGCGATTTTATTATGGAAATGAAACGTTTATGCGTTCTTTGCGGAAACTGATTCATTAATTTTTTTTTACGTTTTCTTAATATCCACTGCAAATAAAATGTAAACACGTCATCGTTTTCATTCGTGCGTGTGAGATGCTTTAACGTATACATGGAAGATATCGTCAAGCCCCCTGGAATGGTGAACATTAGCTCAGGTGCATTTGCGATCGACCAGCCACAATTTCAGTATTTCCCGTTTACTTCACCGTCGCTCTGATGGTGAATACTTGCCCAGTGTTTCACACTTCGAAAGTCACACACACACATATAATGTGATATGCAAATTTACCTGGCCATTATCACAATCCTTGAATAATGATGATGCAGTTTAGGGGGACAGGAAAAAAGAGACGAATGTTCGTTCCCCCATGAGCGCCGCAACGAAGCTCAATACCGACGCAGTGGACTACGCTTCTTAAATTTTTACGCCGTTAGTAATGTTTAATGGTAGGAAGTCACTCACTGACCATGATACGAGTTTCGTACTGTCTTACCATCTACAATAGATTCTTGGAATCCCTCGAACATCACGTCAAATCTTCGTTCGTCGAGGAGATAAATGGGAAAACGACCAAGCCATCATCAGGTGGAGATGGAGGAGGTGCAGCGTCGACCTCCCGCCTGCCCTCCTGACCCCGTCAGGAAGACGACTCTCACTCACACACACGAAGGAAGTTGTTGAGGGAAGTTTTTGTCAGGACCTGGAAACTAGCGTCACGTTTAGCGTGTATTGTTTGCTACTTTACGCTGACCCAGAAAACTGAACTTACTATGAGTTCGTCATTAAGGAAGAAACCATGAAGAATTTGGGGGACCTTATGTAAATGATACATTTGGCAGTATAGTATACATCATTTAAGGTTTCTGCATTTGTTCATTAGCACCGGTATGAATTTTGTGTGGACGTAAGAGACCTCGTCAAGAAGTATAGCCTCGCTAAACCATACGTAGCGGAAAACCTTGCGATATACATACCTCCTAAGAAGGCGTTTTAAGGCGTCCGTCACGTGAGCCTGGAGTCACGTGTTGTCACACACCTGGTGAGGATGGGCGGATATCCTCCCGTGAAGGATATGGGCGTGGCTTTGTAATAGCTACTCCTCTGGGAACCGTTGTTCAGCCGCTCTTCATTTTCCCAGCATTACCTCTTTAACTATGAATGGATTTAGGTCAATCTCTGACACGATCGCGATTCTTAGAAAGGTATGCATCTTTATATGCTTTTTTTTTTTTAATGTTGCTGATTGATTGGTGGCGTTTTATAGATCAATTGCCGGTAAGACTAAGTGATTAACGTTTTCAGCTGTACTTGGTAGAATAGAGTCCTATTCGTCACTCGGAGCCGAATTATAAGCACTGTATAGAGACAACTGTGGTAGGAAATCTTTAACTCCTCGAGTAAGACGGTGCGACCCTTGACCACGACGATGTGACCCTCCGGGATGAATCATACCAGTTTCAAAGGCTATGCTATCGTCATATCTTCAAATGCTAGACCATACACACGCTGCGTTGATCGCTACGAGCAAGGTCTTCCTAATGACACCATAGATTAAGAAAGTTCAGGAGATGGCTCCCACGAATGGAGAACTCTCTCTCCCCTCCTCCCTCATACGATACAAATAGTTTCTTACAAAAGAGACGATATGGTAGATAATGCTCTGAGATTGATAGAAAGGATGAAAGAGGCAGCTGACCTTTGGAAATATTGTAAACATGAAATTGGTACGGGCATACCTGCATGTGCAAAGCCAGTTGAAATTGGTCAAATTGTAACCTGATATTGATATACAGGAGGTACCATTCTCTTGATAATGATATTTTCGTTTTGGTTTTTTTTTCTTAATGAAATAAACAACTGAACACATGCACAAATGCGTGATGGTATGTTTGCAGCAATGCGTTCACCGTTATAAACACGTATATGCACTTACGGATGTGCGAGATACTTAAACATACACATACGCATACGGGCGTATGTGACACTGTTAAACAGGAAGCACGTGTGAACGGGGTACTGGGTGCTGTTGGTTAGGGCAGGAAGCATGCTAGGGCGGTCGAGGGAAACTACCCATGACGTAGGATTTCCGCACTTACCCCTTCTTCCTTCCTTTTCTGCCTGCTCCACCCCACCCCGTATGTTTCTCTTTCTCTAATGCTTCCCGCTTCTTCCTTCCTTCTTCCCACTTCTACCTCCCTTCTGCATTCCACATCTCCCTCTCACTTCACCATGCAATCTTCTTCCTGGACTCTTTTGCTTCCCTTTTGTTCCAGCGTTCTCGTACCTCCTGCTTCTTCCCCCATTCTTTTGCCTTCCACTTCTTTTCCTCTTCCTTTGTTCTACCTCCCCTCTTTTGCCTCCTATCACTCTCTCCTTTTTATCGCTCAATCTCCCTCCCTTCTGTCTCCCACTTCTTCTTACGTCTTCCACCACTTAACTATCCATTTTTCTCCCACATCTTTTTTCACCTCAGCTTAAACAGTAAGTGATTCCACTCGAACCGTTAGAATGTTGGACTTCACAACTGACCTAATGCATCACAGCCATCGTTACATAGGTTTACGACAGTATACGTATTGTAACGTGGTGTAACGAGTGTGACATGACGTAACCTGTAATCCGCAATGTGTTTTTGGAGCGCGTCATCCGTCACTGTTTTAAGTTGTTGAGGATGACATGATATCTAGCGCAAGAAGATATTAGATTACTTTCAAAGCCACAAACATTCGCGTGCCGAAGACGAGATGGGGTTGAAAGTCCTGATTGGTTTTGTTAGGTCAGAGGTAAGAATTATGTAGCTCTGTTTCGTGCTTACGTGTATGCTGAGGATGTAGTACAGGCGACAGACAGTTCGTGTATACTTGGGATGTATATTTGTATTACTGTCAGTGTAAGCGTTGCTGTACTTGTGCACCGTCGGGCTGGTACGTCAGAATGTTACGATGTGTGTGATTACTCTATGTTTGTTACGGGAAAAGTGATACCCAGTCTCTTAAACCAATGCATCTCTGTACTATGTGCTCAATTGTGTGTATACACATGCCCGTTGTAGATGAAGAAAAAGTACCCTTACAGAAATGTAAATGGGAATGATATACAAAAAGCGTATGGATGTGTATCACATCGAAATGTATAGGGTATATTACCCTTCTGATTTATTTCTCCCGCTGACAATACCCTTCCTGGACATATCATTCCCGCGTGCAGAATGAATTAGTGGGACGCTTTCTCCCCTCCCTTAAATTTTTCACAACTCGTAAAGCACATGCATTGACAGACCTAACCCAACGCAACATTGGAGGCATTGGAGATAAGATTTTTTCTTAAAGAATAATATTGTGGTCATCTTCTGTATATCATAAAAGGGTAGTGGAAGTATATGTACATTATTTCTTCTGTGGAGAGAGAAATGTATGTCAAATAAGGAACCTGTAAGAGTGAACATACAAACAGACTGATGGGTCCTTTCGAAGCTGCTTGTTATAGCGTAAGACATCACAGGGAAAGACATGAGGAACAGAAAATCAAACATGACTTAAGGAGAAATACCAGTAAACTTTATATGTATCCGCGTGAAGTATTCGTTGTCTATATTCGGACGTGTCTATAGTGTTGCTTTAATTCTTACTTGTAAAGCATTCCAAATGTTAGAAGTCCCGTTGAAGCAAAAGTACTTCACGTTTGCAGGAGATTGGGCCAGTAAACATAAATAGTTGGGAAGCTTGTACGTGGTAGGTTGGTAAGCCTGCAGCCGCGGGTACGTTTCACCGACTTGTATTGCAGAGATCAGTGCCCCGCCATGCCTACCGCTGACTGCTTGAGTCAGAATATCCCGCCAGATGCTAAAGGCAAAAAATAATCGGTTGTTATGTTGCCAGATTTCACCACCAAAGGTTATTTCCTTTTTGCAACCTTCATCAAACCTCAACTAGATCTTCAACTCATTCTGTGACTACGCGGGTAACTTTCCATCTTTTTTATTCTTATTTTTTTTCACCTAGCTGGTTAAAGTGAAATTCGTATTATTCATGAGGAAAATTGATCTTGTGTACCAGATATTTCTGTTTGTAAATTGTGGTTCACCCAACTGTTGTATTTGTTTCGGTGTGGACCAGTTTCTCAAGTTGGGACGCTTTCAACAACACCTTCACGACGGTGCGATCTTTAAGCAAATGCTTAACGACCCCTTCCCCCAGCGAGACGACCCTCGGGTATTCTGGCGTGGCCTTTAACATAACCTTTATGGATAAGGTCAAATAGGACATCATCATGAGCCAAAATTCGTACCGGCGTGCTTAAGGACCGTACGTACTGCCGGTCGTACCATAGTCCTCATGTGACAGGCTGGGTGAAGATAGTGTTAAGTTGTACATATGAATGTTTAAGACGGCAAGAGAGGTGGACAGATTCAGGAGACTAATTGTTGAAGACATAGATGCATTTGGAATGCAGGTGATAGGAATTATTTTCTGATGGAATACGGTGGAAGTGCTTTGCAAAGATGGATGGTTTGAATAGATTGTGTGCATAATGGAAAAAAAAAAACTAATTGGTTTGGCAACTTGTATTCTCCTTTCATTGGTTTGGCAACCTGTATTCTCCCTGTCACAATAGGGTTGTTAAGGCTGTATGCGTATGATCTACCCAGAGGATGTGAGAAGAGAGTTCAAATTTAATACGGCTGTAAATGACTAGTCACGTTGTATACCATGTCAACACTCGCTCTATTATTTTTTTTTTTTTCCTTCTTTTCCGGTCCAGTAGAATTCTGAGACAAATTCTTCTCGACTAGAAATTGTGATATTCGTTGTGCAATTTCTTCAGCATATCGAAAGTCAAATAGAACTGATAATTACATTTTATTCGTAGAATGAAGTCGGCCGCAACCTGTTAGACACGACCAAGCCTGCGATGAAAGTAAGTCACTTTGACATTCTAAATGAAAGTATAAGCAGGGGGGAAAAAATACCATTTCCTAATACTGTGGCTTCAAACTATTGGTACTCTTCGCCTTTTGATGGCAGGAAAGGCATTTCTTCCCTCCCGTCGTTTTCCTCGTGTGGGTCATTACCGTGTAACACCACGTCGTGGAGAACTAGTCCACGTCATCGTCACGAACTTTCTACCTCCGTGTTTTTCTCGTGAGTTTTGGTGGCTTAGCGCCCGTGATTTTTTTTGCGTAGAGAAAGCCCAAGAAATGTTTCGTGGATGGTAAACGCGAGGAAATTTACCGCCGAGCTTTGTGGTTGTTTCAGGAATAGTCAAGTAGGGTGAATGGCTGAAGATTATAGGAGTTATGAGCTCTGGGGAAGGCCCATTTTGGAGCGGCAACTGACACTCCTCCAAAGTTGACCCTGTGAGGAAGATGGCGTGATCCATGCTCAAAGATTTGATTTTGCGGAACGGAATCACTTAGCGCTCCGAAATGTGCCTCCTACCCTCATAAAAGTCTCATAATTTTTCGCTATTAATGACTTAAGCTGCATAACTGAAGAGTAGAATATATATATATATATATATATATATATATATATATATATATATATATATATATATATATATATATATATATATATATATATATATATATATATATATATATATATATATATATATATATATATATATATATATATATATCGCCGTAAAGGTTTGAAAGGTGCTTCCAACCAACCCGCTGCGGCCTGGCTTGTCTGGACCAGTATCGAGGCAGTGAAAGCAAAGAATCATCATTGCAAATGTTGTCTCGTCCGGGTAAGGTCGTGTAACCTGATTCTGAGAAAGTATGCGGCCAAGTCTTTGGTTATTTGGTGTTGGGTATTCTACACGTGGGAATGACGCAAAGATATCCTCAATTCTCAGGCCCTAACTTGTTTCACTCACTATTTTTTTTTTTTTTTCACTGTAAGACGATGTAGAATTTGAACGGCACAGTAAAAGTAGTCGCTGGAGAAAATCCCAATCATGAAATAGTTTACACACGTTTTACTATCATTCCAAAAGGCTGCTGTCCCTCTTCAACTTGCACGAACTTTTGTGAATTCACCAATGCGATTCCCTAGTAAAGAACAAAATTAAACTCGTGTCGTTGCCAGTCATCGGGGAGTTACACCGAATTCGGAAATCGACTTTGGTCGAACTACCAGAGCGTCATTTGCTCAGGAGCGTCGGGAAGTCTGTGTAGTGCATAGTGTGGCCGTGGCGTAATGTAAGGACACGCCCAGGAAGATACCGGAGATGGGTACCATTCTCATGCTTGGAAACTGATGGTACGCTGCTGCGCCCAGTGTTTTCCTCATGACGTACTTTAAATGTCATTTGTATTCTCGATGGAGGTAGTTTATTTATGCACAGCTCAAGCTATAGTTTGCATGTGTACTCCTAATGGTGTCACTTGATGTAGATAAATTCGAAATTTATGTAATTTATATTTGAGGAGGAGGAGAATTAAGGGTTTGGCGGTGTACAGTCACTGGGGAGGATGAGGTGGCTCCGCGGGCAGGTTTTGCCGCGGTGGTCGACCGTGGCATCTGCCATCCTAGTACTATCTGCCGCCGCCAGGGAGCGGGAGCACCCAACCCCGTCACACCACACTCTCTCATCATGTTACCCGAGTTAACTAACTGATAGAGTGAAAATGAAAGTTAGATTTAATTCGTTGGCTGGTTTGGTGATCATATTTCGTGAGTTCTCTGACCTGTGAATGATTACAGACCAAGATTTATCGCTGTCTTGCGAGAGGACGGTCTCGTCGAGAGAAAGTTTGACCAACAGTCCAGCTCTGCTTTACTTCTTTTTTTTTTTCGTATTTTTATCGGTTTGAGTTTCTTACTGTCAGTGAACTTGTTTGTCTTGCTAGTCCAGTTGACAGACGCCTTACAGATGAAAAGTTATATAGGCGGGTTGGCTTCCCAGTTCCTTTGTTTAGTGTATTCATATGATAGCTTGGTTGGCTTTAGATAAGAATACTGTCATGTCTTTCACACACACAATCTATATAAGCCCCTGAGCATGACGGTACAAGTTCTCGGGTAAGATGACGTGACCTTTTGGTCAAGGAAAGTACCGTAGTGCTCAAGGAATAAAATGGAATTTGAAGAATATTGCCTTTTTTCAGTTTGTACTTGGGGATCTCCCGTGGTGTAACGGTTAGCGTTCCTGACCGTGACGTATACACGAGACGCCCAGGGTCGAGCGCATTGGTTCGAATTCTGGTTATGGCAGTCGATCACAGTAATTCCAGCTGTTCATCCACCCTTACGGGTTGGTCGATAAAATGAGTACTTGACATAGGTATAAGAAAAGAAAAATACAGTGGAAAGCCAGATAAGAGTATATCGAGTTTTTCATTAAGGAAGGAATGAGTTTTCAAAGACAGTGAACAAGATCTGGTTGTACACTTGCATCACGACACTGAATGTCTGCAGACTGCGTTGCGAGAGACGACAGACACTTTTACTGAATTGATAAGCTAGCGCATGACCCGGCCACGCTGGAGGCGCTCTTTTGTGACAGCAGGAAACCACGCGTTTGTTTTTGTTTGTTCGTTTAAGGCTCCAGTCACGGACAAAGTTTTATATCAAGGCCGGACCCTGATTGAAATATGGAATTATGAAACGGGAAAAGACTAGGGAAAGTATTTACAAATTTTTGAGAAAGTGAAAAACCTGTCTTTTGAATGTGCTAGGTCATAGTTATTGGGAAAGACATGAGAGGGTAGAGAGTTCCAGAGTTTTGATGTGTAGGGAAAGAAGCAGGTATCAAAACGGCCCACCCTTGAGTTGCTGATAGCCACACAATAGTCATGTGACGCGGCAGCTTGCCGAGTATATCACGTGGTCTAGCTAGTGGTGTGGGACACAGGCAGCCAGCTCTCGGGAGCAAACACCAAAGTAATACCCATAGAAGAGGGAAAGTTAACCAACATTGCGGCTTAGGGATAGGATGTATCAATACATGCTTCCAAGGAGAGGGGAAAAGATTTGGTTTTTAAACAGAAACGGAACAGACGAGCAAGCTCAGGTGCAAGTTCAGAGGCAGGCACACTCATGTCCAGAGAAAGAGGCTCTTTTCGGACAGTCCGAAAAGAGATTAAGGGAAGGAGCATAGGATTAGTAAGAGGAGCATCAGGGGGTGAAGGATTGTTAGAGTCATCCAAGGTGGAGTTAGAGGAAAAACGGGAACCAAAGAGAGATATTTTGTCTACGTGAGAGACAGCTATAGTACAGTCAGAGCGGAAAAGTGATGGTAAGGTAGAGCGACAGAAGTTGTTAGACGGTAACCTTAGCTAAAGACCAGAAAGACCTATCAGTGGATGACGAGGAGAGGTTATCGCACTTCCTTTGAATAAAGGAACGCTTCGCCTCAGGGATAACGTGCTTGCAGCGATTACTGGCAGTGATGAAAGTTGAATGGGAACCAGAGGAAGGAGAAATTTTCCAAGCCCGGTATGCCTGATCCTTTGCTTGAATGGCCTCGGAACAGGAACGTTTGAACCATGGATTGGATGAAGAGGTCGTCTTGGAGGAAGAGAGGATAAATGCCTCCATTCCCGCAAGAATAACCCCTGCTATGCGTGTCTCGTGTCTCTTGCTGACCAGGCTTCAGCCATGTACCATAGGAAGACAAATTGTCTCGCTGCATTACTATCATAGTTCCGCCAGCTGGTTTTACTGGCTTGATCTATGGTCATGGAGTTGCAGGGGGTAGCTTACTGCCTTTGCTTGTTTTAGGAGGATTCAGTAGAAGTGAGATCCCCCATCCTTAGAATCTACGTCGAATCAGGAACCCCAACCAGGTAGACTAGCCATTAAAGGTTTAAGCTGGTTTCTACGTGCAGTAGCTGCTAGTTCACTAAAATTATTTCGTATTTTTATGTATTAGGCACAGGGATCCTCACTGGGAAAAGGGATCTCCATTATTACATGGATATGGCGACTCTGGATGTGACGAAGATATATCACTTTCTTCTTGCATTCCTCGCCTCCCCCATCCCTCTCTCTCTCATGGCAGACAGCTCTGTAGCCCTCAGTCTATCATTGTCTCTCTACGTCCGTCACGGTACGCTTTATTGGCCGCAGGATAACACAAGAACAGAACATGATAGAAACTTCATACCCGCACCATAGGTATCCTCTCTGAAGGCGATGAATTGATCAGATTTTGATGAAAGCATTTGCATAAATTTGTGTATGGGGGGGGGGGGATGCAGGTACTGTATTCAGGACTGCTAAATGTTGGGAAGTTTAAATCTATAAAACTTATGTATTAGGCAGAAGCAAATATTATGGTATACAAGTCTCTGGAAATTAAGAAGCTTTTTTCCCTTATGAATAACTCGTAGCACGACACATGCAGCGCAGGTTGAAATTTTTCATAGATAAATGTTGACCAGACACATATATCACGGTATATAAGTCTAGAAATGAATGAACTTTTCCTTATATCTAACTCGTAGCGAGACCTTAGGCAACGTATGTGCTATCATGTCCTTCAGGGAGGCGTGTAGCAGGGTATCGTGACTTCCATCTGTTGTGTAACAAGGACATTGATCTCGTCCATCTTAAAGAGAGCTTGTAAATATACCCCTCTTCCTCTTAATGCGTGTCCTTATGCTGTGAGATACATGTTTTCTTTTAGAGCTAATGTCGCATGAGATATTGCCGAGAGACATGAAAGATTTGATATATCTTGTTACGGATGCGGTGTCTGTAGTGGGCTTGCAGTTGACGTGGTATATATGTGGTGGCATGTGTGTTTGGTTTGTGGCATATGTGATGGGTTTAAAGCATATGTGGTGTGTTTATAGGAGCTGTGGTGGGTATGTGACAGGTTTTATAGGCTTGTGCTTTTATCTGATCTTGTTGACATATGATGGTCATGCTATACAAAATCTAAGGTATTTTGTTTCGCGGTAAAGTTTTTGCCAGGAGGAGCGGTGCGTACATGGACTTCATGGCGACGGAAGATGCAGAAAACAGGTGGAGCCAGGCTGTACGAGGTATGCCCAGTCACCAAGAGATGAAATAAACAGCAATAGGCACACACACACACACACACACACACACACAACGCGGGAAGAGGGACTTTGTGATGGTGGCAGGTCTAGTGGTAGGTCCGTGGCCTGGTGTGGAGGCTTCAAGGACAAAAGGACAACCATACAGTTTCCTTGGGAATCATAGCTACGTTCCGTGGCGGCGAGAGTTGCCAGCGATTTCCCCTCATTGTCCAGTGATTATATTCTTATTGGACTCCTGCATCCATACCTGAGATTGATGGCGCTCTCTTCGATAGTGTTGGTGCATTAAAGGGAGCAAAGTCAAACTAAAACCATATGTAGAATATATGTATCAGTACGAACTCTCCATGAGCTCCGTATCTTATAACAACTTTGTTGTCCATGTTTTTTCGCCATCGTAAATTTTCGCGTTTGTAAGACTTTCGTAGTTATTTTTCAATATGTGGACAACCGTGTTTGGTAGTATACGTCACCACAGTGTAGTGACAATACGACCGTTTAGTCGGTGGATGTTCCTTTGCAAGAGTGGTTATGAGTTCTTTAGGTTTTTGTATGGGTCTAGCATAATTGGGTTCCGGCGGTACTGTTCAAGGTTCGTCATTCATTCAGTCTCCCAGGAATTAAGCTGGCAGTTCAGATATCTTTCCTGTTCCCCATGAAGGGAGAATATGTATAGTGTTTGTGTGTGTGTGTTCCTAATTTCATTTCTAAAGGAATTGTAAGAAAACACCGTAACTAATCCTCAAGAAAAATGCTAATTTGCCTCAAAACATATGGTATTTATTGTTTATGTGTATGTTAAGGTTTTAGAATGATCCTCTTGCAGTCTTTTTAAGGGAGAGTGATATACGACAGAATACACGAGATGATGTATTTGTTAGTCATGTTAGTTCTACAGTTACCTCAGTAGATGGTAGCCTCATTTTTCCTTCCAGAGAAAGACGAAGATAACTCCGTAACATGGAAGTGAATTAAAGTTAAAAAACTACTGGAAAATAACCTGTTTTATCCCAGCCCAACAAAACCCGCCAAAACTAATCCAGTTACGTGACACATGCGAGCTAGATTATTCACGTTGGTGTCGACATTTTCTTATGATCGTATTTTCCAGTTTTGTTCATTTCGTGGGCGAAAGGAGGTTTAAGAGAATTTGTCCTTCCTGTAGACGGTCTTGCACTGCCACCGGCTCGCCAAATCTCAAAGTCGCAGGAGAAACTTTGCCTGCCCCTCAGTACATTGTACTTGCTAGTAACACACAAATAAAGACCGTATACATGGTTCATATAATTTGTTAGTCTTAGTAGGAGAAAAGAGACTACAAATTTCTAACCTCAGTCTCAGTTTTCTCAAGTGATCAGAATATGAATGGTGTTGGATCTGTAATGATGCCCCGTAAAATGATAAAGTATCAGTACTTCAAAGAACTTTAGAACTATTGCCTCGTCAATCAAAAGAAAGGCAGCCTGCCAAAACTGGATCAATCGGTGCGCAAGAAATTTACCAATAGACTCGACAGACTCGCAAACATTCAACGTGCACTGGTTGTAGAAATGACATATGATAACGAATTCTGGTATCACACCTTTTGTCGCTGTATCAGTCGAATTCAGCACAACAGAGCTGCCACTGGAATCTCACTTCTTATTCCAGGGATAACTTCAGGAGAACGAAGCCCTCCACCGCCCCAGGTTTGACATTCTATTCGATACTGTAGCCTCGACAATAATATGCAACTGCACTGAGATCATTCTCTGTCGGACCATCCACTCAACGCACAGCAATTGTCAATTATTTGTTCTAGTCTAGTCCTAGGCATGAACTGTTATTCATGTGATCAGTATTCTAAACTGTATCCCATCCTTTACCAATATTATAATTTCTCTGTTTGCCAGATGTATCTCATGATTTTGCCCATGACCACATTTTCAAATAAAAATAAAAAAAACTACAACTTTTAAACTTAATGTTGTGTAGATAGACCTACACCTGGTGTTATCTCAAAAGGGTCCCGTTCTCTTGATAAGCCTGCAAGTCATCACGTCCATTCAGCCTTGTTACGCTTGCTAACACATCCTTTCTCACCGTCTGCCGCTTCCTTGCCATCTCTCGCCACTTTCACTCTCCACCACTTCCTCTCACCATCGTCACCCAACGGACCGCTGATCCTCACTCTGGAGGATCAAATCAAATGCCTCAGTGGGTACTTATGTAATTTTCTTAACTTCCTAGCTGGTGTGTTGATGTGTGAACTAACGACTCCGGAACTCGGTAATACATCACATGGAAAGATTAGACAGCCACAGACCTAGCGCACCACCGCTGTAAGACAAAACCAGAGACGCGGCGGAACTCGCTTATGGCAGTGAAAGAATTTATTATTAAGCCACAAGCGAGTCTGTCGTTCCTCAAGGGCTGCGTAAGGAGCCACAACTTAGCCCATCACACCTCAGGGATTGTTTACAGAGCCACAATTATCCCATTGTATCGTGCAGACTAGGTAGATATAGATCCTAAACCCTCGTATTGTGGGAATGGTTATAGAGATGCACGTTAAGCCTAGCATGTTCACTCCCAATAGCTTAAGAGATAGCTGTTGCCCTGTCGGAACTCGATATGAATTCCGTCCATATCCAGTCGCACTCTGAGACTAGTTATACAGGTTATACGAAGCTCATGATGTACAAAGCCTTGGTTATTCGAAGCTTGTGGATATACAAAGCCTAGGGGTTCATTTGGGGATTAGTTATATTATCGATACAGACTAACTAGCGGTTTAGGGTCTGGTGGTAATAGACACGGCCTAGTATATCACAGTGTTGGGAATGAACGTAAACATGTTATTATATGAATCATTTGCAGAGACGTAGAACATCACATTCTGGGGACCAGATATGAAGCTTAATCCAGCTCATTAAGATATGAATTTGTGAAAGAACCACAGTATAAACCATTAGACTCTGGGGGAACTGCACCGCAGCCCATTTTTGGGACTAATTACAGTGCCATTACATTGTATGTTTCACTGTAGGGAATAGTTGTAGCATAATCAGTACATCAGACGGCCGGGACTGTGTAGAGAGACTTTATCGACTTATCTACTGTGGGAACCAACTGGAAACCTACAGTTTATCTTTCCACCACACTCTGAAGACAGGTTGGAAAGTCAGTTTAAAATTAGTCATTCATTTTTGGGTACACAAATTGCGTCTTCTGAAGGGTTCTCGTAAGATGGTCCATAGTGAAATTGCTCAGATTATATCGAACCAAAGGAATTTCATTGTGATTCTTTTAAAGAAAAATAGTTTCACTTTATTGTGTGACATTCTTCTCAGTTAGAATATCGAGGCATTTCGTAAAGTGATTACAAATAATTTCAATATTTTCTGATTACTAGGAGTCATCAGATAATGCAGCTATTAGTTTTAGCATAATACCAATGACAGTATTCGAACAGATGTGACCTGTTTATCTGTTTCAAAGCAAGTGTCGTGTCTAGTCAGATAGTAATGTTTTGACTGGTCGTGTTTTGTGTGCTGTCTCGCTCTCCTGGCTTATCCAGTCAGGAAGATACCGCTGAAGTGAGAATCATCAGCGGAAGTCAGCATGGCAGAGCGGCTCCCACGACGTGGTCAGGGGCCTCCTTCTGTCACTAAGAAATTAGTCACGGCTCCAGTCATGGCTGATGACAGCGGCAGGAAGTGCGCAGAAGCGGCCAAGTGCCTCACACAGAGACTTTCATCTTCGCAAGCAGTATGCATCTCCATCAACTTCACCGCTAGTCGTTGGTTATACGCAACTTTACAATTACCTCAAAAACTACATATAAAACGCGAATCGATGACAATAACTCAGCTTGCTTTAGTATTGTTGATATAGTCTACATTACAATTTCTACTGCGGTTTACTGTTGTTGCCATTGCACATCATCTAATGTGCAGTCTGGATTGTTTGACCATAAGATGACCAGCCAAAGATATCAATGTCAGATTGATTATGCTTGGAGAGATATAGTAGAAGAGAGAGTTCAGCTAAGTGGGATGAAGTGAAAGTAAGGCTCTGAGTGTAGTTATGTATTGTTCTTCCATTTAGATTACTGGTGGGAAAGTGGAATCGAATGAGGTGAAAATTAGATTGTGATGGGTGATGTCTCAAGGAAATAGCTCTTACAATTGCGCTGAAATTACCCTCTAGGGTTCGAATGTTATGTGGATAAGGTAAATCATGTTGCATGTTGAGTATGATAATGTTGGCGAGATGTAGTTGGTAGGAAACCGTACCTGTTTCAATCTATTGTTTGGAGATATTGCTGAGAATGTAAGATTGGAGAATTAGACTATAAGGTAATTAAAGCGAGGTTTTACGCTATATCGATGTAATGTTGAGACCATAAGATACGTCTGGTGTAATTGTTCAGTGTAGTGAAAAGCTCAACTGTGTTAGCTTTAGAAAGGTGAACTGTGTGATGATAAACAGTGATGTTTCATGGATTCCGTAAAAGTTGGCCGTTAGAAAAAATACTGATAATGAGAGCTGGTGTAAGAAAGGTATGTTAAAGAAAACACACAGAAGCTGAGAAAAGTTTTGCAGTAATAAGATTTAGTCTTACTTTCAAGCGATCTGTAAAGAGTATGTATCATTGCAGTAGTTCAAACTGTTTTAGAGTTTGTAAATCATCATTATGTACCACAATACATTTTGTCTCACACAACCTTTATTTCTCACAGAAATAAGTTTGCTAAATTGACAACAATATGTTTCTTTGCAAGACGCACATAGGATAATACAGTACCCTCGACTTTGGAAATACAGATTCTCAACCGGTAAGTTGCGAACAAGTGGACATGAACAGAAACTGTGACTCTGTAGTTAGCGACTTAAGATATACAGGTAAATAGTAACTTGTAAACTAAGAATCTTGTCTTAGTTGTCCTAAAGTGTTAATGATGTGGAAATGAATGCTGGTAAATGTTAGGGCAACTCCTTAGTCTGCCGTCACCGAGGCGGCCAATGGAAACCAGATCCCTCCTCGGTTCACATTAACTTCCTTGGGCAATTGGAGCACGTACGCTCACCATTTTACGCTAAACGAAGTCAGACTAGCGACCATGAAGGATCACTCCTCCTTACCAAAGACCGGTGAACCACATCCCACAACTTGCACTCTCTTGTAACAAACTTATTTTTGAACTTCCTTATTGCCTTTACCTTGAAGAGTACATCAATGTCGGTGAACCTGTGGCAGGGTTACACACCTACCTCGTTGTTTAACAAGCATATTTTTTTGTTTCAGAATAGGGATCCAGAAGCAATTTTAGTATCTTAGAATCAGAGTGGGAGGACAGAGACAATAGTAAAGTGTGGAAAGGTGTTTGATGAATAAAGCTTGGCTGCTATCGCTACTCGGAATTTACACATTAAATGTACTGCTACTAACAGGCAGGGTGATTGCCACAGTTTGGATCAGTCGCTGGTTGAATATTTGGCCTGCAGCGCCTGTCAACTACAATTTCATTTTACTTTTTTCATTTCTTGTAAATCCTGCCATATCACAAAATAGCCTTAAAGTTATAGCATTACAGGTTTTCATTACCGGTGACGACCTATTATAAAAAAATAACCACATTGCAGAGAGTGGTTTTATGAGTGCCTTTGCTTTATGAATGTTTATATAGAGTCCTCATACTACTGTTTCACCCGCAGAGTTTTCTCCTTATGATGACTGCTACCCTGAGAGGTGTGAAGTCCTCGGTAGATCCACCTCCGCTGGTTCTGCAGGGAGATGTTATTATTGGTGAGTACATATGGCTCTTGGTCCAGCAACGCCTCGTATTAACTTGGTTCCTCTTATAAACAAATAATTAATGACGACTTTAGCATATGGGTGAGGGGAATAATGTATCTTCTCCCATAATTCCTGCCACTTTACTGAAATACTTGCTTTATTTTAGGTATAGTAGCAGACTTGCACGGCCGTGAGGTTTCCTCTGGGAACTGTGGTGCAGTAGGCGTGCGTGCGGTGGAGCAAGTTGGTGCCGCAGAGTGGGCCCTCGATACCATCAATAACCAGTCACAGCATGACTACACCATTGGTATGACAAATGATAACCGTCTATGACTCCTGCCGTAGGATTTGTGAGTTTTTCCTGAGCAAAGTAATATGTCGAACCTATGAACAGTTATAACCCTGACCTGTTGGTTTGTAGCTTTTTTTCAGTTTTGAATGTGTACCTAATATATATATATATATATATATATATATATATATATATATATATATATATATATATATATATATATATATATATATATATATATATATTCGCCATTTCCCGCGTTAACGAGGTAGCGTTAAGACCAGAGGACTGAGCCTCAGGGAATATCCTCTTCCGCCCACCCCTTTTTTTTTTTTTTTTTTGAAAAGTGAAAAAAGAAAAATGGGAAAGAGACGACTTTTTTTTGGAAGAATTTGTGACAGGAGAGAGTGCTTTGCGGCATTCATGGATCGGGAGAAAACGTATTTTGAGGCTGACTTCCTGTCAGCCTCAAAATACGTTTAAGGGGCAACAAATGTATGTTGTAAACAGAAAGTTATTAAAAGCAGTGAAGATTCCCCAGCCCACCCGAAGAGTACAGCATGAATGCAGTTATAAGAAGAGGAGTGTGAGAGGATATTGGTGGTGAATTTCCGTCGAGGATGTGTGATGTCAGCATAGGTATTCAGTATGTTAAAAGGCGAGGTAGTAACGTATGTCTTGATTGAGAAACAGGACTACGTTAGGCTGCGGATCTTAGGCATAGGAGGTGAATCAGTTACTGCAGTTGACTTGACTCTGAAAGCAAGACTTCCTTTCTACTTGCACACATGCCTTACACCTGTGGTAAAATCTCATTGCAATTAGTAACATTGCATTTAACCCATATGCTCTTAGTACCTTCTAAAATGTCTCTCTGTCAACGCTATCATACACTTTCTCCAAATCCCTAAATCCAGTCTCTTTTTCCCACTACTTGCAAATTTTTCAAGGCAGACCTTTGATATGCATCCTTCACCTTAATGAAACTGCACTAATCCTCCCAGTTATGTGTTCTGTCCATGCTACCACCCTTTCACTCAACAGTGATCATAATATCATAATAATGATGGCAGTTATTGTAAATACCACCGTCCTTTCTCTCCCTATGATTCATTTATGTGATTTTTTAACCCCAAAAACATATTATCTGACAATGATATTGCAAAGGTTGTTGCTAAGGCAGCCAAATTTTTAACCAAAACCAGTAGAATTGCTCCAAATACCACAACACTTTCCAGTAATACCAAATTCATTTCTGACAGGAATGGATATGCCAGCAGCACTAAATTCAACCTTCATTTAATGATCAAGGGTTAACAAACTGATGATAAGAATTTGCAGATATTTGCTTTAAGAAATAACTGACATTTGAAGTGATGTTCCTTCAGAATTCACTGTATCCACAGGTTTTTTATTTTCTAGAAATATACTTCAATATGTCATTTACATTTAATTGCAGGTTGAAAAAAAAAGTCTTGATACTGTAGTACAGTATATCTGCTTTTCTTCCTTTTGATAAGTGATATTGGGCCAAAGAGATCCCTATCTAAAAGTACTTCTTATGCCCATGTTTATGAAGCACTTTTTGAAAAAGAATTTTGTGTATTTGTCTTTTGTCATGTATACTGTTCCGATGTACATGAAGTGAACCAAGTTATTATTGGAATTTGCGAGTTGTGGGAGTAATTTTTGCAGAATTAGGGACTCCATACTCCAAGTTACAGGCTGGTAAAGTGCACGGATGTCCCAGTTTCCTGGAACTACAGGATGGTAAAGTGCACGGATGCCCCAGTTTCCTGGAAATTAATTGCAAAATCACTGTACTGAATATGTGAGTGTGTATATCCTTTTTCTTTTTGATTAAAGTCACCTTTCTGTTTACAAAATTATAATGATGTACAGGTAGTTGTATTTGCATGTTTTTCCAGGTGTTCGAGTATATGATGCATGTGGGGATCCAGACATGGCCTTGCGGCAAACGCTTAGGCTTCTTCAAGACACTCAGCCACCACACCCTCCCCTACTTGGTATTTAGATGATTTCTTTTGTCGTTCTGAATTGCCATATCTTGACTTGTTACATAGTAATGAGAAGAAACATTTATGTGTGAAGATTCAATTAAATCGCTGTTTATTAGGCTTTAGAAAGAAAGTTTTGTGAATAGATTTGATATACAGTATTGCAATATTTTCATTATATCTTTATCATGTGGGCTTCCATTGTGTATTAGTTGTTATTGCTGACCATGGTTATGCATGGACCTGCCTAGTTACAATCCTGAGTACAACATTTGGCTTATAGGCAACCCAGCCGTTCATCCTCCACTTGTAGCTGGTCAGTAAATGGGTACTTGGCTCAGGTTGGGGCCGGAACCATGCTCCCAGACAAATAAAAGTCACACTCGACTGAATGTGTTCTAGACATCACCCATCACTACAACACTACAAACATTGTTTCAACATTTCAAGACCCTTCTTGCACACAATGCAACTACCATAAAGAAGATACTGATCACTTACTACTCAGTTACCCCTGCGCTTTCTGCATTTAGGCACACATGCATCGCAATGCTTTTTGACCTGTGGTCCTCACCTTCTTAAGTGCTGCAGGAGTCTCATAGGGATAGAAGAGACTCCTGGGGCAGGAAAGTAAGGTAAAGCAAAGTTTATAGGGTATGAGGCCATTTCTTCTATTCTTAGTGCTACCTTACTCTTATGGGAAACAGCAAACAGACAAGTAGGAAAAGATTTTTTTCATACATGCTTGCTATTTCCCGCATGAGCGAGGTATTGACGAGCAGATGACTGAGCCTTAGAGGGAAAACTCCTCACTTGTTTTCTTGCTCTGTTCCTTTTTTTTAGACAGTAATACAGGAAGGGAGAATTTCCAGCCATCCACTTCCACTTCTCTTAGTCTCCTGTGACACACAGTGTGTGTGTGTTTGTAGCATATAAGTTTGTCATCATCTTGACCATGTGATTTGAAGTTTTTGAATAATATGTCTCACCCAAAGTTGACAAGGTATTGATATAAAGCAATAAAATTTCCAAGCTGCTGTTTAAGGCTAGCATGCCTAACACACTGCAAATGGTAATTTTTGTCTTGTTTGTGGTGACTTGACTTGCCTGATCATTCTTTGTGGTGAATATGTATAGAATGTAAAATACATTTTTTTGTTTATGTTTTTATATATAACTGATGAGCTTTTAGATTCATCTTGTGTTCTTCATGTAACAGCATTCCTCTCACGTCCAACATTTCGTTATCATTTTTTTCCTTACACTCCAACATTTGCTATTTTGCACTTACATAGAAAAATCCATTGTGTGTCCCCCAGTTAGTATTTTACTCTTCATATATTGAACTTTTTAATGAATGTCACAAAGTACTTTTATGCCTTGTATAGCTCAAACTGATTGAAAGCAAAACAAGATCAGAAAAATGGCATAGATTACTGATAAATGAGGTTTTTAAATTGACTACAGCATTGATCAGTATCCTGTAAAAATAGATATGTGAAGTGAAATATGGCTGACTTGTTTTCCATAGGTGTTGTGGCCACTGGGTCTTCCAGAGTTGTATCAGGGACAGCCATACCATTACATGCCTTCAAGACACCAATCCTCATCACTGATGCCCGTGCTGCCCACACTGTTACTCCTGCTGATAATGTCTTTACCACAGCACCACACCTCAGTGATCAGTTACAGGTTGGTTTCTTGTAGGCAGAATTGACCTTCTTACATAACTGAAGAAAATGATTCCTTCTAACCTCACACATGTACATATAATGTAGTGTACTGTGCTGTGGTATATACAGTACTGTTTTCACATACATTATGTCTATCTGTTATTGCATCATAAGTTTTCTTGGTCCAGAAGGTACCTCATTTTATAAATAAAGTATTCTTTGTGGAAAACATTAATTGATACAGTACTGTATTATGTTATCTGTCAGTTTCTGCAACAAATGCTATTGAGTGATTTATACTTGTTGCAGAGTGACTCATTATCAATTATTATACAGGTTCTCTATGCTTGATTATTGTTTCATTCTAAGAAATTCTGTTTTAAAGTAGTTAAGACATTAGGGAACTGGTTCATTTCAGATATTGTTTGATCTAGTGTAAGTTTGCCATGATTATTTGATATGGTCCATAGTTACATTTTCAAACTTGGTGTACTCTGCTGTACTATGCCCCCAGATGCCAGTTGCCATGTGGTGAGATTCATTCTCACAAGCTGTTGTTTTGATACAGTGAGTGACCCATGTTAGCAACACAAGCTCTGTTCCCTCATTTTAACAATTTGTAGTACTTCACCCAGACAAAATGAGTTCTAAACATGCCATGAGTTAAAGGAATGTGGTGGTGTAAGACCATGAAGAGAATTAGTTTAGAAACAAAATTCAATGTTTTACACTGCTTTAGGTGAGTGAGAAGACAAGTTCTGTAGCCAAATCTCTAAACCTAGTACTTTCAAGTGTCTAAGACCCTTAGAGTAAGTTAAACCCCAGCACAAACCCACTTCCCAGAACTTTTTTTGTGATAGATTGACCTAACCTATTGTGTCTCCCACTAACACCCATGCTTCATTATACTTTATCTCTAAGCCTTGATATGCATCCTTCTCAGTTATTTTTGGTAAATTTTCATACTGTACTATATTCAGGATATAAATCTTACATTTTTTTGTATTATTTATTTTGTTTTGAATTACATCCCGGTACAAATATCAGTCATTTAAACAAGCAGCAAGACAGATCATGAAGACTGACTTCCTCTTATTACTATGTCTACCACCCTTGCATACATTACCTATATTTCAAATGTTTTATGGTCATATTGTTGTATTAAAGCTGCTTCATGGCTAACTCTGTACATTAAGAATGTAATGTTATCATATAAGCAACAAATGACAAAAAATTTTCCTTGAAACACATCTCAGATTATGTAATAAAAGTGTATAGGAAAACTTTATTTGCTTAGCTTAAGTTTTCTCATTGGAGCATCTTCTGGTACAGTTTCTTCTATCTTAAGGAGGGAATGCTTTTATTTGATTGAAAATGCAAAACCTAACATATCTATGTAATGGATTAACATTAATCATACACAGATCTGTCATTTATGTAATAAAATATGTTTTCTAAAAAGCAGGAGCCAGGTGAGGATATTTCCTCTAATCCTTAATTGTCTCATTCTGATTGCTTCACTAGCATGGAAATTAGAGAAAAAGTACAAAAAAGATAAAAGTTATAAAATTTAGAAATTGGAATATTACAAATGAAAAATCTGTTCCTTCTAGAAGTGTTTTCATATCACTAACTGTGAACCATCAAAATTTCCAGGCTGTCCTTGCTGCTGCTGTCCGTTTAGGTGGTGGAGTTATGGGCATCAATGTTGTGTCCAGCTGTAACCATGCATCCCAAGTATTACAAGAACGTGCATCAAGAGCTGGCCTCAGAATCATATACAGCTTACAAATTGAGAGTGAAATCAATTTAACGAGAGAGATCACACATTTCATTACTAGTAAAGTGGTAAGAGTAAATCTCTCAGGTCATATGATAAGGCATTTTTGTTAGGTCAGAAGAAAAAGGAGAAAATGACAATCATCACTGTCTCAACAGCAGTCATTGTATTTTAAGTATGTCATAGTATATATAAAATCAGAAACTGCATGTTTGTTTCTGGTAAAGGCTCTCATTCAGTAATTATCACTATATGATTACTTCCATGCTTCAGTTTTGTTCAAGGATTTGTTATCAGTTTTGAGACTCATAACAGTTTACAAATAAGGATTTTCTGTGTATCTCCTCTCATTCTTGATAACTCTTCAATTGTGCTAACTCACTTATTATGTCATTTTTTTTTTTTTTTCTCAGATGTTATGGTTTTTATAAAGACATTTGACAGAAGTACACTGACAAAAAAGTAACTGCATTATTTTCAGAGAGGGAAAAGTCCCCTATAATGATGTTCTTTTATATCTTGATAGAGACGTTTAGTGATTCTGATTATTATGTGCAATAGATTGTAAATCAATTCACACTTTGATATCTGCCCTTGATAAAATCCAAGGGGCATTCATTTCTGTAATCATAGTAATTTCATTATTATCTTCCTTTTCAGAATCTTGGTGGAGTGGTGATAGTGCTATTAAGTACTAGTGAACTAAATATCTTCAGTGCTGAAGTGGATGAACAAATGTTAAGGAAAGCTAGGCTTCATTGGGTGCTTTCAACTTTGGGAGGTGAACCATTAGCTGGGGAACTATCTGAAGAAGGGGTAACAGAATGCACTCACTTTATTTATAGAGGAGCCTGCAATGTAAATATTATAGAATTATATGCATGAAATATTGGTGCCATATTGTGATATTTGGTGATGACTTAACTTTTACATATATTTTCTGAGAACATGCTGTTTATATCATCTTGTTCACTGATAATGGATTCTTCCTACAGTTAAAGAAGAAGTTAGATGGCTCACTTTTGATAGAAGCTCACTCACCTGTCATCCCAGGATTCAGTCAATATTTTGCTGCTGCCATCCACAGTAATACATCTGTGGTAGCCCCACTGGCTAGGCAGTACATTGAGACCTTCTCCCATTGTGAGCCTGAGGTAACTTCCTTGAACTTGTAGCCAACACCTGAGCAAGGAATATAAAGATTTACATGGTAGATCATAAGGGGGAGGTTACATAAAAGTTGGTGACTGAGTTTGGAAAAGTGAGTGAAAGGAGAAAGTTGAGAGTAAATTTGAATAAGAGCAAGGTTATTAGGTTCAGCAGGGTTGAGAGACAAGTTAGTCAGGATGTGAGTTTGAATGGAGAAAAATTGGAGGAAGCGAAGTGTTTTAGATATCTGGGAGTGGACTTAGCAGCAAATGGAACCATGGAAGTGAGTCATAGTGTGGGGGAGGGGGCTAAAGTTCTAAGTTCTAAGAGAGATGAAGAATGTAAGAAAAGAGAGACCAATATCTTGGAGAGCGAATTTTCATAAATTAGTCCAGTCATTGCTCTTGAGATGACATAAATAGCATTTCAATGAAGCAGTCAGAGGAGTCACAACAAATAAAGAGATTTTTATAATAAACATTTGGTCAGATGGGGGCAAAAGCGTGTAGATATAGCATGAGGGACTAGAGGTGAAAAACAGATCCACTTATTATTGGGAATAATGTCTGTTGGAATAATCTTATTGGATAATGTGTAGGATATACATACACATAACATCATAATTTTTGACCTGTCATCTCACCAGTGGATATGGCTGGGGTTCTAAGCACTTTAGGAGTTTCATGTTAAGAGAATTTACTATTAATGTTTTTAGAGATGCTGTTTAGGTATAATGGGTATAATGCTCTCCTGTTTTGGTTTATTTTAGGCTTTGCAATTGTCATCATCCCTTTGCTCGCAATTGGGTCTGAAAGAATTGGCAAAACTGGTTAGTGGCTCCCCAACTACTGCAACTGTAAAGGCTGTGTCATCCCTTGCAGCTGCATTTCGTTTAGTGCAGATAGAAAGGTGTTCTACAGGGGTCCATTGCCTCCAAGCTCTACGTCATGGTCTTCACCAGGGTAGGTCATACCTATGGCATCAGAGAGAGATGTAAGATTGATGATGCATAAGAGTATATTCCTCGGAAGTGTGCTTCTGCTGTATTCTTTCCTCAGAAATAGATATTTTTTGTAGGATTATCATGAGATATCAGTACATAGTGAATTACTTTATCATATTCATGGGGAAGTTGCAATATTAGTTGCATGCATTTATATGAATTGTTTCTCTATGGAAAATGCATATTTCCTTAGTTTGTATGAGGATAGGCATGAAACAGGGAGTATATTTTGTAGGCAAATAGTTATGTTACAATAATACAGGTACATGGCAGAGATCTTCAGTTCTTACTTGTTGGAAAAATAATTTAATCATGAATGCTAAACTATCTGGGAGGATATACCCCATTTTAGAAACACTACTTGTAAACTGGGAGTCCTGTTTATGTGTGAGAGTTTCTTTTCTTCTGAACAGTTGATCCATTTATACAAAGTATTGATCAATCCTTGTATGGAGTACTGCTCTCACATCTGGGATGGCTCTAACCTTGTATCCTTTCTTAACAAACTTGAATTGAAAGCAGCCCAACTTATCAAATCTCCTCAGCTAACTTAAAAACTTAGCCCACTTACGTTATGCCTCATTGTTGGTTCACTTTCCGAATTCGGTAGAAATTACTTTGGGTTTTGTTCCCGAGAGCTGGCAGCTTGTGTGCTCTCCCACTAGTTAGACCATGCAGTACACAGCAAGATGCTGTACCACATGATTATGGGCGCTGACAACTTGAGGGTGGGTCATTTTGATTACTGTTTCTTTCCTTATACTTTAAGCTTTGGAGCTCTGTACCCTCTCATGTCTTTCCCAATTAGGATGGGCAGGTGGTTGAAGTGTAGTGAATTAACTGTTTGTTAATTATCCTATCTTGTCTGTTCTGGACACAACCCATCTCTCCAACAAAACAAACATTGATTCAGCATAGTGTCTATCCATGTCTCTGATTCTCATTCCCTCTGGGAACTCCTTCAAAGGGGTGGTCATGGCAGAAGAGTCTCCATAACTGTTGCACTCCAGCATATCTCAAGATCCTTCACAACCAAGCCAAAACTTCTTTACTGAAAACACTGAACATTTACTCTTCATTTGTCCACATTCACCCTGTAAGGACATATGTATTACTCCATACATTTTGCCATATCATCCCATACATTGGATGTAGCTGGCCTTATGAACACTATGGGGCCCCACAGAAGGGGATCCTGGGGCAGAAAGTTATGGTTAGGCATTCACAGGTATATGTAATTGTAGGTAGACAATATGAGTAGACAAAGAATAAGGATATGAATTTATTTTGTTATTCATGTCATTAACTACATGTTGCAGATGTACTGAAGGCTTTGTTAAAGCTTTCTTTCACTGTGGATGGTGGTGCTGACAGGATCCGCTACACTGTTGATGGTCACCTTGTCAACACTTTTACCATTAAGCATGTTACTTCTCGAGGGCTACATCAGGTCAGTTGGAGGATATGAATCTAGAGATGAAATGTTTCTTGATGTTTTTGTTTATACATTTTGCCTAGTTTCATTTGATATGTTAATTGTGGTTTCATTTCCAGTAAAATGCCTTCCAGAGTTCACATAATGTTACAAACAGAAGCCTCTACATTAAACCTCAAAGCTACATAAATTGATTTTATAAAGAAAGTTAGGTGCTATTTAAAAAGAATGAAGATAGATTCTTGGAAAGGTATATTCCACCATTTCATCAGTGGAGCACTGAAGTGAAGCAACACAAAAAGAAAAAAGAAAAATTAGTAGTGATAGGAAGCAGAGGACTTTTATAAAATGTAATGAGGCAGTTACAGTGGTTGTAAATGTATGTCAAGTGAGAAAGCAGTGATGTACCAATAAGTAATTTTGCAGTTTGATAAGATACTCGGATTTTTTCTTTACTTACTTTTTGATTGCACTTTTATGGATTAATGAGGTATTGCAGTGCAGACTGGTTAGAGATTTGTGAAGAGGGAATACATGAAATGAAATGTTTTTTCAGTATATACAGTCATCAAGAATTTAGATAGGATTTTTTTGGGTTGGTTAATTGATTCAGATATCCTGCATAAACTTGGTAGTACCAAAATGTTAAGCATTCTTAGAAAAGTAAAAGAAAACTTAAAAAATATAAGCAATTTTTTTACTATAGGTTTTGTGGGTAATGGTAAGGTATTACAATTTAAATATCACCGTGTAAGATGATACAGCGCTGGTGGCTGATTCATGTGAGAAACTGCAGAAGCTGGTGACTGAGTTTGGTAAAGTGTGTGAAAGAAGAAAGTTAAGAGTAAATGTGAATAAGAGCAAGGTTATTAGGTACAGTAGGGTTGAGGGTCAAGTCAATTGGGAGGTGAGTTTGAATGGAGAAAAACTGGAGGAAGTGAAGTGTTTTAGATATCTGGGAGTGGATCTGGCAGCGGATGGAACCATGGAAGCGGAAGTGGATCATAGGGTGGGGGAGGGGGCGAAAATTTTGGGAGCCTTGAAAAATGTGTGGAAGTCGAGAACATTATCTCGGAAAGCAAAAATGGGTATGTTTGAAGGAATAGTGGTTCCAACAATGTTGTATGGTTGCGAGGCGTGGGCTATGGATAGAGTTGTGCGCAGGAGGATGGATGTGCTGGAAATGAGATGTTTGAGGACAATGTGTGGTGTGAGGTGGTTTGATCGAGTAAGTAACGTAAGGGTAAGAGAGATGTGTGGAAATAAAAAGAGTAAAATGCATCGATTTCTTCATACATGCATACTTGTGGTAGTACAATGTGAAATGGTTTGTCCTCCATCTCAAGCAAGAGAGAATAAAGATGAAAACAGAAAATTATCTTGAAATTTACCTAGTTTTTGTCCCATATACTCTGATGACCTCAGAACTTTATTTATATGCCACATTAATACATGAAACATTAGATGATTTGTAAAAACCTTCTTTTACAATGTGGACATATGTCAGGATTGTGCTTCTTATTTCTGTTTCATTGTTGCCACACCTTTGAATAGGTGGGTGTATACCGTGAGGATACAGGGGTGGTATGGTCCCCTGGGAAGATGTTTGGATCTGTCAGTCAAGAACTTGGAGAACATGGCCGTGAAGGGAGAACTCTTGGCTTGGTATCAGTGGAAGAAAAGGAGGAAGATAGGGCTGTTAAGGCTATTTTATTAACACATGAAGTAAGTAAAGATACAGCATCATTCACACAGTATTCTTGCCATATGAAAATGGATATTCATGATTTTACTGTCAGTAACGTTCATATCACCTTGGTGTTGAATTTCCATTTGTAATCTGATGCAGTATCATTCACACATTATTCTTGCTTAATAGAAATGGATATCATGGATATTCATGATTTTACTATCAGTAATGTTCATATCACTTCTGCTGTTGAATTTCCGTTTGTAATCTGAGAGTAAAACTTTAATGGCAGCAATATGGTGCTACCTTTCCTACACCTGTTTGTAATGTCATTCTGCTGTTTGTTGTATCAAGTATGATGGTTCTTTTTCTTTTATCTAGGCATTCATTTTGGCTGTCGGGCATAAAATAGGTTTAAATCATGAGTGTTGCTTTGTGGTCTGGCATCCCTCTTCCCTAAATAATTGATAATTCTGTACATATTTAGAAGCTGACTTACTGCTGCAAACAGTGTCTCAACTCAACCTGTATGATGATAATGAATAAATCATGCAGAGCTTTGCAAAATGTTTAGGGGGCTACACAGATTCTGAAAGAGACCATGCCTGATCTGCACCATTCAGAACACTAAAATAGCTGTCATGTTTTGAGTTCCTCCTCGTATCCCTTCCTTTAGGTGACTGACAGTTTATTTTAGATCTGCATAGTCTTTAGAATAAGATATTTTTAGTGAAAGCTCTCATTAATGTATTCTTGATTCTTGAAATGTTTGGATTCGTATTTTAATCTCGACTTTTTTCTGTCAGTCTTGAGTCTTAAGTTCTCATACTTAGAGGCATTACTGTATTTTCACCAGAATTTTCATGATAGATATATTTAACTTTATCACTCAGATTGAACAAGAATGGTCTAAGGTTAACTGTTGTCATCTGTAATAAGATTTTCAAAATAGAGGAGGGTATGAGTCCAAAACTCATACTGAAATGATATAGTCTCCCGTGGTGAGTCTCAAGTAGATCAGTTAGTGGAATGTATATGATTTTCTTGGATGGGAATTCAAGAGGTTTTTTTTTTCATCAAAATTTTAGTGTTTTCATGTATTAAAAAGTTAATGGGATACTTTGTTGTACTTGGTGAGGGGTTTCTCTAATTACTTCAGGGAAATGAGGAATAAGAAAAGAGTACAGAAATATGGCTAAATTTAGGGAGCAGGTTTTCTGTGAAGATTTCAAACAAATGCAGGTTACCTGAGGTAATGATAGAAGCCCATGATGCTGCTGTAAGAGGTAATCACTTATGAAATGCTAGAGTCCTGTTGGTGGCTAGGGATGATCCTTGTCAGAGAGTTGTGGGCAACATGATATCCCAAGGCCTGTAAGAGTACAAGATGATGGCGTTGACTGATTAAAGGAATGGTGATATCATAGTGTAGGACTGATATTACGTTACTGATTAACCACAGTTAAGCAGTCTTTAGTAAGAATACTATTATTTTCATTTGTTATCATTGTTCCCATTTACTTATAGTGAATCAGATGCATGCATCCTCTCTGTTCCCATATACTCATCTTTCCTCAGCTCATAGCCAATATATTGAAATGTAACATGGGCTTCCATATTTACATAAACACTTTTTACTTTTTCACTTTGCATATTTAGTTGATGTGCCTGGTGAGTCTAAAGTCTCCATTTTTATCTCCACAGTTATTCATAAGAAAATATTATATGTCTGGCTGTTTATTGTCATTGATACCATTTCCTGGTAATATTAAAAGTGTTAACTAACGTTTTGTTGATTTTATTAACTATCATTGAATTTCTCCATTCAATCCAGTAAAAGTGGACCTGCATAAATGCCAATAAGCCATATATCCCAGGTAGGCCTGTCCAAGGTTAAGAAAAGTTTCTTACCACTTTAGATTTCTTTTAGTTCTGTTGCTAACATTTCCTTTATTTGGAAACAGGACTATGTAGGACGAACATGGGCATTTTCTGTGCTAGTGGTCGCATGTTTGGGGGTGATAGTATCACTCTATGTTGCTGTGTATGTGGCCCTACGTGTGTGTGATGGAACTCTCGCTGGTCCACAGGTAGGAACTTTACCTTTATCTTATTGTGACCTACTGTAAGGATAAAGCATCTTTAACTGAACAGTATATATGAATTTGCAGTACTATAAAGTGATTTATGAATGTGTGCCTCTTTTTAACTTTCGGTGGCATTTTAGTTTGAAGCCTTAAGATTAGGGATTTTATTTAGAAGGTATAATTACATTGAAATGTATAATTAAACAAGGAAAGATGAGTCAGGAAATTTTGAAACTGATATTTTTGAAAATGCAAATAAAAAGAGTATTTCCATGTGACTAGGTTCTAGGTGCAGTGCTGCTGTTGGGGGTGATGGGAATCTATGCTTCATGTGTGGTTTATGTTCTGCCACCCACTTCCATCACCTGTGCAGTTCGTGAGTGGGCACCACCCATGTGCCTAGCGCTCTGTTATGGCATCCTTCTTGTCAAGTCCATGCATCTGCGTGCCCTGGTGTCAGTTGGTGTTGGGGGAGAAGTAAGTACTGAGACGTGTATGATAGTTATTTTGACTGAGAATGCACTTGTTATCTCATTTTCTTAGCCGTATGTACAGTAAAATGCTACTGAGATTTGTATACATTTACTTCATAGTTAAAGTTATTTAGTTCTGGTGTGTCATTACTTATCTTGGTTAGCTTAATGTCATTATAGAAATACTGAGGACTAACCAAAAGACTAAGCAAGCTTAAGATGATGTATAGTAGCCAGAGTAGAATTTTTATTATCATAAAAAGGATCAATATTCTTAGCTTCGTAGAGCACTCTAATTCTTATCGTCAAAGACTTAGTGTTGTTTATTTCTTATTCCTATTTCACAGTATAAGGCTGCAAAAAGTAAACTCTTTGATGCATAAAACACCCTTGAGAAAAGTATAGAAATGCTGTAGAAAGCACTAAGGAAATGTGATGAAATAAGAACAGCTAAAATATAAAAGAGGCCTGAATGAGTCTTCTTGGTCACCAGAATCTGAGAAGTATATATGCTTGGGGGTAGCCTTACACAACTATAAGGATTTCATTTGCTCAAATTTCATTCTTAGTATCAGCGGGAGACTTTGTGCCACGTGTGATTGTTGCAGTTGGCCGTCTAAATGAATTTGTTTGCACAGACTTGATTCTTGAGGTCAGTATTATGATTCTTGCTGAATTGCAATTGGCTACTTGGCTAAGGAGATTTGTAAGTATTTTCTATACAAGACATAAATAGGCATGTTTTCTCAAAAACAGTCGTTTCTTCATGCATATTTCTCCTTGTTATTACGATACCTATGCCAAAACTGTTAAAGTTGGCCTAATAATAGTTTAGAAGATTCTAAGCAAATCTTCCATGTAACATGTGTCTTCTAGCAAAGGGCTTACTAGGCTCAAGACACATTAATTGGACAGAGTGGATTCCCTATATCAATGTGATTGTTGTACATAACCCAGTGATTTTAGAAAAGATATGTAAAGATGTTCAGAATGATGTTCCACACCAAACATTGCAGCTAGCATGTTAATTGTGAAAAAAAAAATGCTTTTAGAATATGGTAAGTTTCCAGTATATCCATATATACATTCATGGCAGAATGAGGAGGGATATGACTGTCTTTCTTCATTTAAATTGTCACAGCACAAACATATGTTTATGGTTGCCATTTCTTCACCCTCCTAATGTTGTAGCCCGCTCGTTGCAATGATACATTTGCCTTAAAGTTATTAGCCTGAAATTTTTTAATGCAACTAATATCGGATAAGATATAGTGGTAAAGTATCAGTTTATTCCCACCGCTGTATTTCCTTATGGAAATGTATAGTATCGATACATTTCTTACTCTTAGTGGAAGTGTTTTTGACCAGTAATGCTCGTGAAATATATTATTTTTTGTGCTACAATGTTAAATTAATGATTGTGGGAAGTGGTATGAAGATGAGGAAAACTGAGACTAATTATTGTAAAAGTGGGTGAAACATTCTTAAAAGTCAGTTGAACCAACAGAAACCTTTCATAACTTCCTCAAACAGCTGAAATTTATGGGAGAAATATACCAACATCTGCTGGGAACTGTGTGAGATAAGTGTTTGTGAAAATGATGGGTGGAGGTACCACCAGCTGCCCAGTGTATTGTCTTTCTGTTGATAGTTTTTGCGAGTTGGTGTAATGTTTAATCATGGGTGTGTTTGATATGTCTTGACAAGTGTTTATCACTGAAAATTAAAGTGAATCTTGGCTATTTGGTGTAGTCTTATGAGGTTTTCATATGTTCTGTTGATTTCTACAAGAATTTCATGTACAGTAATCACATTTCCCTGATATTCTTAGTCCTCCACACTCTTATATCTTTGTTATTTTAGGATAACTACATGCTCCAGATCATGCAGAGCTGGTCTGTATCATTTCTACTGAGTGTAAGGAGTGTGTTGATACCACATTTGTTGAATTTCATAAGAAATAGTATCAAGAGTAAAGTCATATTTCTCCAGTAGAACTCCTCTCTAAGTATTGTCTACTAATTCAAAAAGTATTGTAACACTAATGCTTTAAGTTTTGTTTTTATTATTTTTGTTATTATCCTTGGTGGGGATGCACTGTTTCTAAAAAGTGATTTTTAGTTAATACTCAACATTTTCGTATATTTCAGGTATCTCAAGTAAACCTTCACGTATCCTTGTTGTTTATGCTTAGCGTACAGGGCGCACTCTGTGTATTAGGTCATGCAGGTGGCTTGGGCATTGGGGAAGAGCCTCTTGTCAAAACTGGTTTGGATGGTGAACGGCAGTGTGGGCAGAAACGTACAGCCACCCTTGCTACCCGAGTCTACCTTATCCTTTTGTTATTCCTAAGTCTCATCCTAGCCACTGTCAACCGAAAAATACAAAGAAACCATAATGAGGTATGATATATGTGAGACATTTGTATATGGAATGAAATTCAACTTAATGAAATTACATAACTTTTTCCTCTAATAATCTTTATTGCTAAACTGAACATGTGTTATAGTACCTTTTTTATAATGATAAAGCCCTGTGATCTGCAGGGTTGTTGCACTTCATAATTTTTCAAATGAAAGTATTCACACAGACATCTAGAGACATGTACACAGTTCAATGATATTTTCTCAGGGGAGATGGCTGTTGTTGACCTCCTGTGTTTCTGCTCCTGTGGTGGGCGTGTGGTCTGTGATGAGTTATTTGGCACCTCCAACTCTTGAAGCTCCAACAACTAGTGTGGCATTGTTGATCCTGGCCTCAGTGGTGCTAGGACTCATATTCATACCCAAAATGAGAGTCATTGCTCAACAGGCAAAAGAGTTCAGGTAGGGTACTTGTGTGGAAAGAGAACTGTGTTGCTTTGTAGTATAATGAATGATATTGTCAGAAAGATGAACTTTTATGAAGTGATTACAGATGAAAAAGGTATAGAAATTTCTGTACTTCTTGAATGGGTAGAGAGGATGAATGCCATTTCTTACCATGGGTGTAACTTTTATTAAAGTATTCAGAACAGACAATAGTAGAGAAAATGTTTAAAAGAAAAGTTTATGAGGCTGGCTGCAGGATTCAGTGAGTTGGATGATTACAAAACTGACTGCTTCTGTATCACTCAAGCTAGTCATTCAGTCTACGTGCCATATGTTTTATTATGTTTTCAGGTTTATAAGTATATTGTAGAGATGGCCATTGACCTTCATTTGACTGTGTTTAAGAATTACTACCACTATTTGTATCCTCAAGTTTATAATGTAAAATGGTCTTTAACTCTTTGGATGCTATGGGTAAATAGAGTCCCCAAAATCTTTATTGACATTTATTGCTAGAGTCAAGTTTAATCGTAAGCACTCAGAAATATTTCCTTTTGATGGAGTAACAAACAACTCTCCAGGCTCAGAAATGTTCAGCAAGCTATCTTAAGTGCTACCATCTGGGAGCAGCTTTGAGGAATATGAGGTAAGCAGGCATCAAGTAGTAGAGTCAAATTTCACCCACACCTCCTGTGGAGCAATTATTTATGATCATAATTTAGGTAAAATATATATACCATAACTTCATGATATGCTGTGTAAATGTTCATGCTATATCATATTGCATGATGTAAGGTAGATATTGTGAACAGATGGATGAATTTTGGAGGCTTACCTTTATAGATCCCATGTGTCACTCACAACTTTGATTAGCCCGCAGAAAAATCCTGAAGCCTCCTAGTTACCTTTAGATCACCATTTGCAGGAAGAGGCCATGTGCATGCTCCTAAGGGCCTCCACCCTACTAGCATGAAGTAGATAGACATTATTTTGAATGGCTCAGAAGACAGTGACAGCCACCAATCTGATTAGGACATATTAGGAGGCGATGATGTGGTGGGTTTAAGTGATTATGGCTGTTTAAATGGCTTTGAATTTTCTTAATAATTCAAATTTTGCTGATTTCGCCCTTCGTAGGGACTCTCCCTTTTACTCCTAACCAGCACCAGTAGGATGATTATGTGATTTTCTATCTGTATCGGCTTCTATTTCGTGGAAGATTTTCAAGATTTTCAAAATTTATGATAATATTCTATACACATGATAGTTTCTTGCTTCAAATGGATTCATTACTGTTGATTTTACTGTCGTATATTGAAGAAAATTTTGCAATGAATTTGATTCATCTTCATAGAGAAAATTTAATTTTTCATGGTGTAATATTGTTTTCCAATAATATACTCTCATGTTATGTAAACTTTATGGTCATTTCAAGCTGGGAGAGTAAAAACAAGAAGATAGAATAAAGACTTTCATTTTTTCCTGGATTGTTGACACTTCTTGGGAACCCTTTGAAATTTCTTGATTCACCTAAAGGCTTAAGAGGATATCTTTAATGAGTACAATGAACATAGAAGTAGTGATGTCTTGAATGTCCGGTACAGGCGTATAATTGCTTGCTTCTGTTTATGATACATATGTATTTATTATTATTATCATACAACCTTGGGAAGTGAGTCAGTTGTTGTTCGCTGATGATACAGCGCTGGTGGCTGATTCATGTGAGAAACTGCAGAAGCTGGTGACTGAGTTTGGTAAAGTGTGTGGAAGAAGAAAGTTAAGAGTAAATGTGAATAAGAGCAAGGTTATTAGGTACAGTAGGGGTGAGGGTCAAGTCAATTGGGAGGTGAGTTTGAATGGAGAAAAACTGGAGGAAGTGAAGTGTTTTAGATATCTGGGAGTGGATCTGTCAGCGGATGGAACCATGGAAGCGGAAGTGGATCATAGGGTGGGGGAGGGGGCGAAAATTTTGGGAGCCTTGAAAAATGTGTGGAAGTCGAGAACATTATCTCGGAAAGCAAAAATGGGTATGTTTGAAGGAATAGTGGTACCAACAATGTTGTATGGTTGCGAGGCGTGGGCTATGGATAGAGATGTGCGCAGGAGGATGGATGTGCTGGAAATGAGATGTTTGAGGAAAATGTGTGGTGTGAGGTGGTTTGATCGAGTAAGTAACGTAAGGGTAAGAGAGATGTGTGGAAATAAAAAGAGCGTGGTTGAGAGAGCAGAAGAGGGTGTTTTGAAATGGTTTGGGCACATGGAGAGAATGAGTGAGGAAAGATTGACCAAGAGGATATATGTGTCGGAGGTGGAGGGAACGAGGAGAAGAGGGAGACCAAATTGGAGGTGGAAAGATGGAGTGAAAAAGATTTTGTGTGATCGGGGCCTGAACATGCAGGAGGGTGAAAGGAGGGCAAGGAATAGAGTGAATTGGAGCGATGTGGTATACAGGGGTTGACGTGCTGTCAGTGGATTGAATCAAGGCATGTGAAGCGTCTGGGGTAAACCATGGAAAGCTGTGTAGGTATGTATATTTGCGTGTGTGGACGTGTGTATGTACATGTGTATGGGGGGGGGGGGGGTTGGGCCATTTCTTTCGTCTGTTTCCTTGCGCTACCTCGCAAACGCGGGAGACAGCGACAAAGTATAAAAAAAAAAAAAAAACAACCTTGGGATCCCTTTTAAGGGATGCCTACAAATTCAAAGGTGCACTCCACTGAGGAGCAGAGAAATGATTGACTCCTTTTAAGCAAGAAGGTCCTAAATATGACTGCAGTCCTGTCCACCCATTGAGAGTGATACAACCTCACCAAAAGTGACTTTAACTGGCAGTGTAACCACGTGAGGTCTAAGACCACTAGAACATATGCATTATATTTATTCTTGCATACCTGTCCCCATAAATGCAGTATATTTATTCTTACATACCTGTCCCCATTTCTCACCTTAGTGCAGTATTCTCAGGAAGATAAAACTGAGCCTTACAAGAAGATTCTTTACTTGCACTTTCCTCTGTTCTTTATTTGGAAAGTTATGAGACAGGAAGAGAGGATCTCCAGCCTCCCCATTCCTACACCTTTTGGGCACTTTATACAAAATGCCAGGGATACATGGACAATATTCCTTCTCCCTTATCCGAGGGATGATACCTTACCTTTACCTTCATGCTTCAGGATTCCTTTCTTTGGGGCTTCCACAGTGCTCAGGAAGCTGGCCACATTGACCAAGGAGGACCATGGGTCAAGACATGTTCTAATGTTAGCTACAAATACACACTCGATTCCAGCTTACATATCACACCTTACAACATGTAACTCACAACTCTATTCTTGATGCTGAATATTCATACAGTAAATGCAAAGTGGTAGCCCTGCCTAATGGCAAAATCTTATCATAGATAAGGAAAATTTAAGATATTGGGCACCTCAAGTATATTACTCTCCCCATATTGTTCAGATTTGGTATGGGTATTTAGATCCCAGTAAAAAAAATGGATTGAAAGGTTAGCATTTGTTAGGGCAAAGATGGGTATGTTTAAAAGTATGATAGTCCTTGTTTGTAATTACCACTTTGAACAGTACAGGGAGAGAGTTCTACACTCATGGAGCCCCATTTTTGGGCTTTCTTTGCCATCAAATAGCCTTTTAAAGTTTTTTACTCTGCTAACACTTACAGCTTCATCATATAGTTTATTTATACCATCCACCACCTTTAAGTAATAACATAACTCTTTACATCCTTTTCTAAAATGATTCTTGCTTCGCATCATGTTATGATCTCTGGTTACTCTGTCACTACATCTGAAGAACTTTTTTCTCTCACTGTTGTTGATCTGATTTCGAAGCTTGAAGGTTACATTCAAATCACTCTTAACTCTTCTTTCCTGCATGATAGGCAAATTTTAGTTTTTAGCATCTCACAGTGGCTCAGCTTTCTTAATTCAGGTACCATCTTAGTTGACCTTCCCTGGACTCAGTTAACTCTTAATGCTATGTCATTTCTATTCCTATTATCCCATTTGTATTTAAAATTCTTTTAAGGATGGTCACATTTAGGATATAACATTGTCTTTCATTTCAGTGTGATTAGTGAATAAATGATCCTGCTAAAGAGAAACTAGTTAATCTCCTGTTATAAATCAAATACTTTGGTAGAGCAGTCACACGAGACACAGTAGCAGTATTTTGGCTTACAATCATTGATAGCAGTTCTTTGTACTTTACTTGAAAATCTTTCACTAAATATTGCACAATACTCCAAAAAATACATTGCTGTACTTAGGTGTCATATATAGACCTTTAAGCAAAAGGTGGAACATGGCATAATTCTGTACTGAGAAAAATTAGTCATGAACAAGAAAACTATGATTGTAGGGGACTTTAACAAATCATAGTATAGACTAGAATATCCTAACAGGTGATCAAGAGGAAAATATATGAAAGACAGTTTTCTAGGCCAGCAAATTAATTTCCATTCTAAGAACAACATTTCTGGCATAGTTATCACCCTTGCAAACAGTGACCACAACATTATTGGACATGATATAAATATGTTTGAAATTCATAACAGACTCTTGCTCCCAGTTTGCAGAAAAGCATTCTTTGAGAAAATGACACACAAAATTGGCAAAAGTGTATGGATGAATTTTGATATTCAAACAGTTGAAGAGATGGAGTAATTTTAAAAACAAATTAATTCTTAATGAAAATGAAAACATGCCATGGAGATAATAAGAACCAATGTAAGCTCAAAACTAGTCTGGATGACTAAGATTTATCTAATTTCTCATGAGAATGAAGGATGTGTAAACAAAGAAAATAAATGCAAGCAAAAAGAAACCCTAAATGTTAGAAATAGTTATAAGTAACTTCAGATACATACAACAAGAACATAAAAGATACAATATGATCACTAACAAACAAGCACTCCTGAAAATAATGATGATTACAAAGAAATGGCCTGCATATTAAACATTTCATTTGATTATGTATTTACAGTTGAAGAAGATTAATGTATACCTAAAATGCCTCCATTTCTTCCAGGATCTTAGGATGAAGAATTAAAGGTGACAGAAATCATGGGTTTATGAAGTCCTAATAACTTAGATCAAATTAACACCCAATTGGCCTTGCATGAGCTATAGGTGACAATGAAAATGAGATAAGTTTGCAAAATTTCCAAAAGACAATAGAATAATATTAGGGTAGTCACCATAGCTACTCCATAAAAAATCTTGTCCAGCAGGCTTCTGATATCAATATTTTTCAGTACTACATATGACCACTGGGATTCAAAAGTACCTACAGATTTAATATTCTTAATTTTTTGAAGGAAAGACAGCAAAGTACAGTACTACATGAAAGACTACTTCTTTCTTTCTTTCTTTCATACTATTCGCCATTTCCTGCATTAGCAAGGTAGCGTTAAGAACAGAGGACTGGGCCTCTGAGGGAATATCTTCACCTGGCCTCGTTCTCTGTTCCTTCTTTTGGAAAATTAAAAAAAACGAGAGGGGAGGATTTCTAGCCCCCCGCTCCCTCCCCTTTTAGTCGCCTTCTACGACACGCAGGGAATACGTGGGAAGTATTCTTTCTCCCCTATCCCCAGGGATAAAAGAAAAGACTACTATGTGATCAAAATCATGTGGTATAGTACACAAACTATGTACATGGATTAGTGGCTGGCCCACACACACAAAGCAATATATGTATATACATGTATGTATAAAATTACTTGTCATTTTTAAGGAGTGCATCCTTCAGGAATGCATATTAATCAAAAGAGCAAAGAAATAAGAACTAGAGATAAAGTCGTGTAGATAGCAGTTGGTAGGTAGCCAATGACCAGGTAGGTATTTTACTAGTTCTACCTACCTGGGTATTGGAAGGGTTAGTGACATTTGCTTAGTGAGCCAGTACTTCAGTGGTTGTCAAGTTGCACTCCTCTTTCTGCCTTACTGACACATGGACTACTGGCATTCTGTCCACAAACGTACAATCTCTCCTTGTCAGACTGACACTTGACAACACTTAACTCACACAGCTCATTCTTCATAACTCTAGATTTTCCTGTGATGAGCACTATGTGCTAGCCCAGCCTTTTGACAAAATGGTAGGAGCAAAAGATAGAAGTAGTAGGTAGGAACATTTAGGCAGGAGCATTGGGTAGAAATATTTGGTAGAAGTAGTTGGAAGGAGCATTAGATAGAAGTAGTCAGATGGAACATTAGGTAGGAGCCTCACCAAACACTGCGCTAGAGTTGCCCTCTGCCAGTGACTTGTTAAGGGTGAGGCATGAAAGAAACAGCACTAGAGTTCATTAGTTTTGGAGACTCTATTGCAGTGGCCACCCCTTTGAGGAACAGGTATCAGAGATATAGATAGATAGATAGCTAAAGTCATTCTGAAAGTAAAGATGTAAAAAAAGTTTCATAATTTGGGGAAGAGATGTAGAAATATGTGACCCTTTGAAGAGAATTAGTTTGTCAAGAGCAATTAAACTCGTGCATCAAATGTATTCTCTTGTTACGAAAGGAAGGCAGAGGCATTGAGGGACGACGAAAGTATAGATACGGTTAAAATGATGTGCTGTATCTTTATCTTAAGGAACTTCTCACCTTTAGACCAAAGGAGCTGTTCATCATATCTTGGTAGGGTGAATTCTAATATTTTGCTTGTTTCAACTTCAGACACAAGCGACTGGCAGCTGCAGCTTCAGTCTCCACAATTTTTACACAGATGGAAGAGGGCCCTATAGGAGGGGTACCACCACTACAAGATGGTCTGAAACCTCTTTCAGGTGACAGTCCTTGCCTTCATCTTAATCACCCAGAAGCTCTAGGATCTGTAAGATCTTCCATTGCATCAGAAAATAGTTACAAGGCTGCATTTAGTGCTGCATATGGTTTACAACAACAATCTCCGCTGAACACTCCCCGTCGTGTAATGAGAAACCCTATTTATGATTCTTCACAGGGAGCTTATCCATGATTATCCCTACTTAAAAGAATTGAAGAAATTTATTCTATTTTTTATGTAAAAGGCTTGATCCCTCAAAAGTCTGTACAGTACTGTTATTTCCTTAGGTATATAAACTGTCATGTTGTGAATGATTATGAGCCTTATGTGGAAGAGACAGAATCAGCATATGATTGCAGGGCTAGTGTGACCCATTTCATGGATGATACTGATAAGGAAATTCTAAAGTTCCTAACATAGCTGATCACTTAAAACTTGACTGAGTATCATCTAAAAGTAGCAAAATTACTGGGATATATAACAGTGTACCATTTTATATTTGCAAAGGAAACTTCATACATATAGTGGTTTATTGTTCTAAAGGTGTACTGTTTATGTTCATTTTTCATTAACCATTAGATTCACCATTTGATTAAGGTTATTCCTTGCTCACAAAGATTTTTCTAGTACCACTTTCAGTGAGATACTTTTTAAACTTTTGTAATTATCTTAGAACAATTTATTATTGTTTATAGATACACTTATTGAGATTTTGTCATAAGATCTCTTAATATGCTTATATGTGCTCACCTGTATCAGATTATTGTAAAGGTGAGAGGCAATCGTCTTCTCTCATGTTCAAAGTATTAACAAATGGTGTTTAGGGTATTAACCAAACTATTTTCATGCCAGTTGATAATTGCAAAAGTTTTATGGAAAGTTATTAAGACCTACCACTACCAAAAGTTATCCAGTCGTAAATTACTGTAAGGTATATCTAACTGATATAGTCAGGCAGTTAGAAAACTTATAAGAAATATTTTCTTATAAATATATCTGTGTAGGTTTTGTGTATTTTTTCTGTTTTTAAAGTTTCTTTTATACAAAGTGGATACAAATGGAAGTAGCAGAGTTAAGATGTACATTTGCATCTTGTCTGAATGGGTATGGGACAGAAAGGTCTAAGAATAGCACATGTAAGGGTAATATTATCAACCCATAGGACAATGGCTAGATCATATGGTCAAGTATAATCAGTAGGGAGTTATTTCTGATTTTATGTACACAACTGGCTGTTTTTATCTTAAAGCTCTGCTCCTGGACAAAACTTATCCTTTCTGCTTTGATAGATGCCACTTTTTTTGAAGGTATGCTAGAATTTAGCTTTGAGTTGCTGATGTAGTATTATTAGAGGATTGAAATCAGAAGTATTTGGAAAGAACAACTGATAAGTTACTGTTACATTAGGAAATGCATATAATGATAAGAAATCCACCAATCATGTCTAGTAACAAACTAACTTATAATACAGCAATAATACATGTGTGATGATGTATAAGGAAGGGGAGATCAAGAGTTTATCAAAGATTTTTCTGAGAACTGTGCATCCAAGAGTTCATGGTTAAATTTGAAAGTTAAAATGTTTCAAGATTTTGCACAGAGTGTGGTATGACATTAAAGCTGATACTGATATGTGAGGAAAAATTCTTTCTGATATTAGTCAGTGAATTCTTTTACATAGATTGACTATATACAGATGAGTTCATCTGGATATCCTTTGGTGTATATAGTTATATCATTATGACTTGACTAGGGAATTTTGCGTTTCTATAATTCATGCTAATGATGTTTGCCCGATTATTATTTTAGTTGACAGATGTATGTGTAGTAATTTAAGTAGATAGCTTTGTGAATGCTCAATGTATTTTTTTTTCTGTCATTAGCATTACTTTAATAAGTTCATCAAGTTCTGTCTGCTTAACATAGTTTTGTCTCCATCTACTTTCTGTAGCTTTTTATTAACCTCATTGTATTCTTTTTCTGTTTTTATCTTGTGTACATAAAGTTGTCTTCTCTGCATGCATTGATGGATAATAGTTTTATTCATTACTGTTATGCAGTCCAAGGACCCCCTCAGTAGGGCCTCTGCAGCATTTAGGCCACATCATAATCAGTAGCAGGGAAATTGTATACTCCATTGGAGTGAGAAGATCTTTGATAAGATTATCCTCTTATTTATCCATTGACAATGATACAACTTCCCTAAAGGTGACTTTCCACTACCGCTGAAATCTCAAGTAGGTGGAATCCAGTGACACCTATATACATACGCTTGTGTAGTGTGCTAGTGGTGGATGAATAGAATAAATTGAAAGAGGATGTGGTTAAAGTGGACTGCATACTAAAGGTTAAAATGTACAATATTAAAGAATGTTCAAGAGATGAAGCCCCATGAGTGAGTGTGTGTTTGAACCAGGGCACGTGAATTGTCCAGGATAAAGCATGGAAAGGTCTGTGAGGCCTGGTTGTGGATAGGGAGCTGTAGTTTCAGTGCATTACACATTATTTTTCTTTCATACATGCTCACCATTTCCCAAATGCGCAAGTAGCATCAAGAAAAGATGACGGAGCCTTAGAGAGAGAAATCCTCACTTGGTTCCTTGCTCCGTTCCTTCTTTTGGAAAGTAATACAGGAAGGAAGGATTTCCCACCACCTGCTCCTGCCTCTCATAGTCACCATCTATGATATAAAGGGAATATGTGGGCAGTATTCTTCCTCCCATATCCCCTGTATACATATATGTGTATATATGTTACAGGGTTCTGCCTGCTTATGGTAATGGCATGAGTGGAAAGTCATTTTGGGGTGATTGTATCATCAGAGTACAATCTCATCAAAAAATTTCTCACTCCAAAGAAGGCCATCCTTTCACTGCTACTGATTGCCGTGCAGCTATGAAGCTACAGGAGCCCTGTGAAAGGGATTCTGGAGTTACATTATTAAATATGAACATACATAAATATGTTTTATGTAGAAATTTATTTTATGCAGTTTTGTCTGCAAATATACAACATAGACAGTTTCATCATTTATTGTGGATAATTTTGTATGTGTATATCTTACAACTTTTAGTCTACATACATCCTGTGTGAAGAACTTTGTTTGCATGCCTGTACATCCTTTACAAATGGATATCAACATGTACAGTACCATAGAAATATAGTTTTTTCTGCTTATATCCAATAATTTTGTCTTGATATACAGGATGCTATGTAAACAGCTTTGCATGCATATATCCTGTGTGGAGGCTGTATGTAAAAGGTTTTCTGAGTATTTTTTATATAGATAATTTTGCCTGATGATATCCTTTTTTAGTTGATTTAGTATGCATTTGTCTTATTTAGGTTGTTCTAGATGCACATATCCTTTATAGATATATATATTTAGGTAGAATATATGTAGTTTCAAAAGATATTAGCTAGTTGTCTAGTTTTATAACCTGCTGATTGTGAGGTCTGTGTTCATTACTTATATCACAATGTTGGATACATAATGATTTGGTAGGTAAATGATCTGGTCATTGATGAATTGTTAGTATGTAGGCTCTTCTAGTCTAGACAAGCTATTTTCACTTTTTAAAGTGATTTAGTGCAATTTGGTATATCTATCTATTTCACTGTCAGTGAAAATTTTTAAGTGGATGTATGTAAGGTGCAAACTTAGTAACATATATAATTTAATTGTAATGTTTTTCACTGCAAAAGTTAAAGGATATTAAATGAAAATACATAACATATATATTTCTTCAGAGAAACACACTACTTGTACTACTGCTGAAAATACTTGCTTATAATTCACTTTTGATATCAGTATGAATAATGTTCATATTTACATATGCAATCATGAGTTTTTAGAAAAGGAAAATTATTAGATTACATGACCATTAATAGTGTGTAGCATTAATGAGGGTTCAGTTTTTGTTTGTGATCCAGAAGCACCACACTTGTATATACAAGCAGAACTGAATGACAGCAAAATTTTATCCACTTGTATATTGCTATGAAAGTGTTGTATATGAACAATATTATATTGCCTTTCAATATGAATGTTTGCAGTTTTTTGCTGTTACATAGGCTATTACTGTTTTGATCATCCACATGACCATATTATTTTAGATTCTATATTTTATATAATTATAATATTGTGCATATATATATATGTTTAGGATATATTCTTCATGTAACTTAAAAGTCTTGTGGACTGCTCCATTTTGATTGACAGGATTAGGATACAACAGTTTGCTAAGAAAACTTCATTTGAATGGTTTCAGCACATTTATCATGCATAAAAGGAATACCAAGTTTTTGCTTGCAGACTGATTTAGTCATAGTACAATACCTGTACAGCTATAGAATTTAACTTTCTTCTGTCAGGTTAGGAACACTGTGGTGGAACATTAAAAGGAACTAAAGTGGATAAAGATAGTATAAGTTCACTTAGTGTGTGATTTAAGAGAACTTGTGTAATTTAAGATAGAATGAAATGACTCAGTATATACACAGCTTATGTGTGATCTGAGACAGCATTTGTGATACTGAATGTGTTTGAGATGGCCCATGATCTGTCACATTTTAACTAAATGAGAAATTGTAAAACTTTGGTGGGCATCTGCATGATGTAAGTTTGCATATATGTGAATTAAAACAGATTATGTGTAATTTCAGATATCTGACTTGTATATGGGATCAGGTGTGGGTTATATCACATTATGTTTGTAATTCTAACTACTTCTATAAACAAGTGGCTAATTAAAAGCAAGCCAGTTTTATTAAACTAAGACTAGTTTGTGTAAATAAGAGAATAGACATGTGCAACAGTAACAAAGTGATTAGGTCCAAATTTTATTTCATATGCATAAATACTAAAGAGAAGGTTGATCAAGTAAGTATGAAGTAAAATTAAATACATTTGTTTTTGATGGGTACAGAAAATGTTCACCCACATTTAGATGTATTGTATACCCAGATGGTTTTGTTGATGTTATTGCAGACATGAGACATTCAGAAGACAAGATGAAAGATCATGTACCTGTACCCTTAATTCCATTGTGATAGTGTTACAGACAAACTTGCAAGATTTCATTTATGTAAAGATGAAAAAATGTTTATTATCATGGTTACAGTTTGTAAAGTACACATCATCATGAGTATCATTCAGTACTTTTGAACATAATATGCAATAATAAAAATATATTCCATAAAAACGTGTTAATCGTTGATTTTTTTTTTACCGTTGATTATATATGATACAAATTTGATTTGAATTTTAGTACAAAAGGCAAAATTTATTGTGCATTTATTACCCATCTGCATAATGGCACAAAAGATGCACAGAAGGTTCATGAACGGCCACAGTAATTGCATTGAATTACAAGTTTTATGATGAGCAAACTATTTGAAATAGGCTAAGGTAGGGTACTTCTCAAGCATACATTACAGCAAATATGCTGGTATGTATAAGAATTACCTCTAAATTTACTGATATTCCACAGTCAGGTACAGCACACACTGTTGCAGGGTCTGAGAGTAATTTTGATAAAAGTTTTCATCTTTTCATTCATTATTAACTAGAACAATCTCCTATGGGTATCTGCAGTCAGTCCAACCCATGTCAGATTACAACAATATCAAGTTGTATATTGCTTATGTTTGAGGAGCCATACATAAGTGGTGCTTCTTGCATGATATTGTGGTAGCAAATGGATTGATTAGGGTATGAATATGCCAGTTCTAACAACAGATTTATGTTTCCATTCATAGATCACTACTGTCAGTGGGGTATTTGTTTTAGTTAGAGTTACACATTAACTATTCAGGTGGTTTTAAGAAGTGTTGAACCATTTGAACCAAGTCTGATATTGAATCCCTCTGCAGTCTTGGTTAATGAGGCTTGTACCAGCTGAATATATGAGAAATAAAGCTTTAACACTTATGACTTAGAAATGTGAACTTTTTTTTTCTTCAGCAATCCCAAGGGAGAATGGCACTCAAAATTTTATTTTGGACCGTCTTTGTTAGTGACTGTAGTTTGTTTTTGATACAGTAAGTATTGTAGTATGAGAAATGGCTGAAATTGCCATAAATGTGAGTGGGCAATAAATCCCTCATAAGTGCAGCATAATCAAATAGGATGTGAATGTAGAAGTAAACTTGGTAAGGATGGAGACAGATAAGCTGAACAACAACTTTAGCCATTTCCCTTTTCACTCAGCAACAGGGATTACACCAAGCACATCTTAAGGGAGGGGTGACGTATCTTCCTGCAAGCTTTAAATGTTTTTCATTGTATTTGTCAGAGTGGCTACATCCAGCCTCATTCTGTTTAATGGTGCAAAGCCTTTAAGAGACATATGGCTTTCAAAGGTTGATCTTAGGGTTTAAAAAATAATAAGGTCACCCTTTTCATAACTACCAAGTGGATGAGAGTCGGTTAAATTCAATGAAATTCAAAATGTTAGATCTGCACAGTAAAAATATATTTTGTACTTGAATCCAATGACTATGTTTATTTTACTGCCATATCAATAAACAGACACAGGGTTGCACTTGTTTGAGTCAATGCATACTGTATGGAAAATTTTGCAAAATATGAGTATTATCTATATTCATAGCCACATTAAAGTAATTTGATATTTGACATGTCTCACAATAATTAGCACATGGAGTCCCTCAGAATACCCTCTTCTTACCAGCCTCCACAACTCTGCTGGACTCTTCATCCTAGTATCAAATCATATGCCCTGCCTCTGCAAATATTCCCTCTCACCACACAAGTATGCTCTGTCATTTTTTCACATACCTACATATTTCCTCTTTCACTTTCATTTTATCAACCGCCTTCCTCACAAAGAACACTTCTTTTGTCCAACTACCCTAGTCTTGTGCACATGACACAAAATCTGTTTCGATTGTATCTGTTCTATAGCCCTTCCTCTCCTTCTGACCCATGGTAAATTAAGATAAGATTATTTGAAGTGCACCATTTTAGACAGTTCTCGCCATGAATGATGGCTCACAACATTTTCTTCCGACATTTAAAACTTCGCAATTGTGTGCCTCACATTTTCTAATACATCATTTTCTATCTTCCCTGGTAAACGTACTCATCATTTATGTCCAACTGTATTTCAAAGCCCGATTCCCCCTTGAGCTCAATTACTGTCTGCTGCATATATATATCTACACTCAGCTTTATCATTAATGGAGCTAAATTTGCCCAATTTTCTTAAATATATGTGATTTCTGTTCTTATTACAGTACACATGAAATGACATTCCTAGTGTCCAATGCCCCCATGAAATTTTTTCTTTATCAATATCTACTGATAGCCACAACCATTTACAATTGTGGCAATGTATGTGTGATGAAAAGATACTCCAAAGTTAACCATAAATCATTCATTCACTCTAATGTCTTTGCTGATGATAATGTTATCTGGCATAACTTCTTGATGTTAGGATAAGCAGTTTAACTAAGCTACAAAGGAAAGGCTGAATTGAGTTCTTTAATACTGGAAGACCACCATAGCATGTAATAAGCGAAAATAGCTACAGAATATGAGAAATGCAACTTCAGGTAGAGCTGTAAATGCATGGAACAAGCTGAAACGAACTAAAGATAGGCTCAAATAAAGTGTGATGCAGCAAAAGATTTAAGTCTGCTTCATTAGTGATTTTCATGTAATGCATAAATACATAATTGATGTGGAGTTCAGTAGATCAAATTGAGCAGGATGAGCATCACCATTAGTTGTTCCTTATATGTATTGTACAGGGTGAAGGATTAGTCGTTTCCCACCATTTCTTAAAGTTTGGGACACAAAGCGAGGGTTACATAATTGCCTCCATGGCTTATACAAGATTATGGACACAGCGTTCCCATCTCCTATCTTACAAAATGAAGGGTACATCATACCCTTCCATGGGTAAAACTGGATGTAGAATACAACATTTTTTCCCAGTATTTCAAACAATGAAGGATACGCCGATACATTTCATGGAACACAGATGGTTTAAGACAATATCTTGGTCTATCCTTCAAGTTGTATGAATCAATGTTTTCTCCTTTGCTTCATGGAAGGTTAAGGTATAGCATTTTCTTCTTTGTATCTTAAATGATGATTGCGCCTTCCTTCATATATCGTACTATGTAAAGGGTAGAATGACTCCCTTAATGTAACCATAGCCTAAGGGTACATAGTCTTCCGCCGTGTACCAAGAGTGATATATATATATATATATATATATATATATATATATATATATATATATATATATATATATATATATATATATAGTGACCGACATGGCACGAACAGAAGTTTCATTTATCATGGACTGTTGCCCATAAGAATACGTTTGAATTTTTCGCATGCATGAGCAACAACATATCGTATATCTGAAAAGTATTACCTTTGGTGAAGAGAAATCATTGGCTTTCTTCAATGATGCAATTGGGTAGGTTATATTACATATATAAGAGAATGTTGAATGCAAAATTCGATTATATTAAAGCATGCGCTTCTCTGACTTCCTCTGTTTAAGGTTTACCTTCTGGATTTCTCCTGCGGTTCTGTCTTTCGCTGAGTTGCTCTTATGGACGAACGTTGTTAATCGTGAGTATGAAGTGTATCACTGTTCATCCTTTTGATTCTCGAATATTTCTCGTATATTATAGTGAAAAGCAATGAAACATGGCACAGGAGACGATTTGATGTTGAATCAATGGGTGATTGTGGAAATCCTAGAAGATAATAGGTGAAGATTCCCTGACATGCCTCCTTTCTGTGCGTTGGTCTAGGTAAACAAACTTGATATTTTCTTGTTTATGGTTTATGTTCATCAGTGGCTACTGATTCCCCCTTGATTATAAGCAGCCACAGAAAGAAATAAAAGGCGCTTTTATGAAAATATTAAGGAAGGGTACGCTGAGTCGATTGAATTATGGCGTTCTTGATGCGTATTTTTCGTTTGCTCTTGTATGAAGAACACTTTTGGTGTAAAACATATGTATAACACAAAATGGTTAGCTTTTACTGAAGTTATGTAAGTAATTGAAAGACAATAAATGGTCTACAAATCTTAAGCATGATTAATTTTACTTTGGTGTTTAGGTGAGAGCATGGCACAAGGTGTTGGTGATAACCTCAGTGTATTTTTTTGTATTTTTTTTTTTTTTAACCACAACTTGTTCATGTTTTAAAGATCTGAGGAGCAATAAATTGTAAGATTTTTATTGAATGACGGATAGAGTAAAGTTTAAGTGGTAATGCTTATAGAAGGTACAGTTCGAGGTATTGTATAAGTATGGCGAAATTTGAGTACAGATGCACCTCTTTCAAGATATTGTAAGTAATGGAATTGGGTGCCAATGAATTCAATACAATGCGTATTGCTGGTCGAGAGTTGGAGTTTAGGTATAGCAGAGTGAAGGGTCAAAGCACTCGTATTGAGGTAAGATTGTAAGATAGACGGTCGTAATGTTTAATAGAATTTATTTGTTAGTTTGCTTCCTTAGTGTGTTCGAGATGATCTAATGTGTGATTATTGGTGTAGCATTTTTTTTTTATGCAGGATAATGGGGAGGGCTTCGAAGTGGAGGAAAATTGTGTGTAAGAAAAACTTGCCATAGAAACTTGAAGATGTAGGTAATGCTTTTGTAACATATTTAAATATAGGAATGATGTGTATAATATTGAAAACTCAGTTTTGAGTGAAATAGGAAAATCGCACTTGAGAGTGGTAACGACTCTGGAAGCAAAATGCTCATCATAACCCTAGAAAATGCCTGTCCCTATCCTTAAATATTTAAGATTTGCTAATTAGGTAATACCTTTGAAGATTTGAAACCTATAAAACTTTGTGTGTTTTGGCCTAAATGGTGAAACAATTCACTATTGGTCACCTGGGATACTGTGGTTCACATGTTCATTTTAATTTTAGTTGACGTTAAGCATCATTTTTGTAGTACGTAATCTGATTCAAGCATAGATGCGACTATTTTTGTTTGAATTTTCCAATTTTTGTTCAAAACCTTATTCAATTTTTTAGTCTCCCTTGTTATACATAGTCATCTCTCTCATTTCAGGCGGACATCCTACAATTCAGCATGTCTGACGTGGAAGGGTTAGTAGATGCTTCTTTCTGTACAATATTGTTATTTATCAGAAATGGATGATTCCATTGAATTGTACTTGATTAGTTCATGTAGTTGTATTATATGCAAAGTACTTTAGTAACTAATATTGACTAATCTCATTACAGAGACGTTAGTGTTCCCATGGCTGTCGGTGGCTCAATGGACTTGAACACCGCAGTCCAGGAAGTACTGAAGCAGGCACTTATGGAAAATGGGCTTGCTCATGGACTCCATGAGGCTGTCAAAGCTCTGGATAAGTAAGCAGATAATGGTTTAATAGAATTATTTTCTGAGTATTTAATTTAGTTAGATCAAGTAGATTACCTTCCTGCACAAAACGCGTCTTGCCCAAGGGTGGCTTGGGTTACTTTGTTGGCTCAAGTTGCTGTGTGATGGCTTAGACTGTGCAAGGGAAGAAGAGAAATGATCTTCCCTAAAATGGTCCCCCAGGACCTCTTTCTTAATGTCCAATTGGGGTTGAGCTAAATAGGGTGGATACAATTGTGGAAATGTGCATCCATTTGTGAAAGTAGTTTTTTAAGTACAAAGACTTCAGTTTTATGAATTTAATATTGGCTTCATAAAGTATGGTATGAATGACATTGGAGTTATGAAACTTAAGAAAACATTGTTTTAATTTCATGATACAATACCTTGTTTGAGATACATGATGCAATACCTCGTCACAGATAGGAATTCAAACCATGATATAGTAGATTGATTTCCCATCATCAAATGATTATGGTTCTGAATTTTTTTTAACACTCATACCCTCAATAGTGCATTGGTCAGCAGTTGCATCCACAAGTCTTATGAACCTGGGTTAAAATCTTGGACAGGGCAGCCAGACCAAAGCCAACCTAGCTGTTCATTCTCTCTCTGGGGATGATCAGTGAATGAGCACTGTATCTAGGTGTATCTAGGTGCGTTTTGGTTATGACATGGTATTTACCATATACACTGTTCAAAGGTGGTGCTTTACTTAATTGAACTCTCCTCACAAGCAGGTTATTAGTATAACAAGGCAAAGGTGAACCAGTCCTCTGATTTCTGTGTCATATGGAATTTGATAAGAATTTGAATAAGTGAAATTGTCTTGTTAAAAAGGTAAAAGTGGTTAGCAATTGTAGTTGTAACCTTGCAGGCAGTTGGGATTATTAGCTGGTGCTCTGAAGGTTGCTTGAAGAGGGGAAGACTGGCGAGGCTGTGACAGAATGGGGAGGGAGGGATGCATAGGCGCAAGCAAGAAATTTCACCAAATCAGAAATTGTGCCGTTTGTTGAGTTACAAAGGTATTAGTATTGCCATTTATTTTAATGGATTATTTGGTTTGAAATTTTAGATAAATGAAGCAATAACACCATGATAAATTTTACTCTAATATTCTTATTATCTTGAGCATTGAGAACCAATTTTAGTAATATTACATTAACTGATTATTACATTTGATTATTTTTATAATTCTTTTTATACTTGTGTAGATATAAAGCAGAGTTTTGTACATGTCTTTCTACATTCTCATTCCATATATCATAACATTTATATTGATACTCATATATGACAAACATGTTGGTCTCAAGTTATCTAAATGATTATAGATGTTCAAAGCTATTATAAAGTCTCGTTAGTCTTAGATGGCAGAGGTAGTTATTTTGTCAAGACTGCTCTGGTTTTTATATTAATTGTGTTCTTTCTCGATGTACCCCAGGCGCAAGGCTGTATTGTGTTTGTTGGCAAACAACTGTGATGAGCCTGGCTACTCCAAGTTAGTTGAGGCTTTGTGCCAAGAGCATCAAATCAGACTTCTAAAAGTGGATTCAAACAAAATGCTGGGTGAATGGGCTGGGCTCTGCAAAATTGATCGTGAAGGAAAGGCTCGTAAAGTTGTTGGCTGCTCCTGTGTTGTTGTTACTGTAAGTATGGATGCTTAATTCTCATGTCAGTTTGTGTGGATGTGTGTGCACATTGCTTTATTATCATGGAAAGTTTTTCGTTGCTAGAATAACCAGCAAAGAGAGTCAGGCAGCATTAATGGTGTTTACAAATCTTATGTTTTTGTGTTCATTTTCTAATTGGTGAGGGAGCAGATGATGAATGGCCTGTTTCTCACATCCTCTCTCCCGCTATCATTTATGATTCTCTTAAACTAGAACCCACCCCCCTATCCACAGCCAAACTTTCCTTAAATATTTCTAGAGTTTGTCTGTGACATGACAGGTCCTCAAAACTGGGATTTGGTATTACCCAAGGAGTACTAAAGGGCAATGGAGGTTGGATATTGTGCTCTACAAAGGAGTTTTCTGAAGTGGAATTATGATTGGGTGATCATCACTTTTGTGGTTATCAAGGAATGGAAAATTAAGTCTTAAGCAAGGATTCTTGTCTTAACTAAATGCTTCCTTGTTTTGGTATTAAGTTGTGTGAAAGAAATTAGGTGCATTGTTATGATGGCATATGTTTGTATGAGATTGATTTTATTAAAATGTAATAGCATAACTGAAGCAAGTAACAAGAGTATAAATATTTTGATTTCATGATTTGAATAGTTGAGCCTATGGTTTAAAAAAGAAAGTGGTAAGAATCCATATAGTTATGATCACATCTTCCATCGCAGAAGCCTGATAAATTAACATTGAATGCTCTTTGGATAGAACATATGCATGAGTGAAAATGAAGAAATATTGATAGATGCAATATAGGAATTTCTTAATTTTAAGCCATTGAATTAGTATATTTGCAGATTCCCTTCCTGCACAAAACGCGTCTTGCCTAAGGGCGACTGGTTAATTTAATCAGTTGCACATTGATGGCTTGGACTGTGCAAGGGAAGGAGATAAATGATCGTCCCCTACAAGCTCCTACAGGACCTCTTTCTTAATGTCCAATTGTGGTTGAGCTAGATGGGGAAGATACAGATCGGATGATGTACTCTCAGTTCTGAGAAAGTATGTTATTAAAAGGAATTTTAGTGATAGTGAAGGTGCCTTTGTAGCTTAACCACTCAGATTTAGTAACTGGTAACAATAGCCAATACGTGTAAAAGGGACTAAAAGTAATTGCTAATAACTGCAGTTCTAAACAGGAGACAGAAATGTAGATTGGGCAGTAGATTTTGTGGAGTTCATATTCATTTTGAATTCATGCTACAGGATCCATTTCCTGGTTATTTACAGTATTGTACTATGTCTGCATATCCTTTTCCTTGGTTTTTGTAAAGTTTAATTAAGGTAGATTAAGTAGTTAACTTGTATATAATAATTTGTCCAGTATACTTGTATGCAATTGCTGCTCAAATTATAGGAATATAAACCTTAGTATATCAGTGACGTTCCCCCCCATTGTTTCAGGATCATGGAAAGGAGACCCAGGCTTATGACGTAGTGAATGAATACTTCAAGAAAAGGGGACAATAAGGAATTCACGTGACCTAACTGTGTAATGCGTAAGTATCTTTAGGATGTTGCTTGTTTTTTTATGACAGCACATGATGATCAATTTTTGCAGAATTACCATGTTGTTTAAATAAGCTGATTTAATGAGTCTGACAGCCTTATCATTGCTTTAGACTGATGTTTCGATAGCATTTCACTGTCATTATTTTCTCATTTCAGGTCACAGAGGAGACATTCGTCCTACCAATTACCTGAACCAAAACTGTATCCTGTCATGCTCTTTTAAAGGGCCACTGGAACCATATATGAAATAAAGTGAAAAAAAGGGGGTTGATGTTTCATTACCAAATTGCTGTTTCACCTTTACCAGATTTTTGAAAAGTTGATACAAAATCAATGTTGGAATGGTTAATGCCAAATCAGATGATAGGATTTGGATCTGTTGCAGGAAACTGTGGAGTGGACGGTTGCTGAATGAAAGTTATTTAATCGGTCAAGGGAGGAACTGGAGCATTTTAGATGCCTTTCGGTGGACATGATTGGATGAAATAGAAATAAGCCAAGGCAAGGAAGATGAAAACGGTGTATATAAGAAATTGTAGAGGGATTAGATGATTTAGGCATAGGTCAGTAAATTAACGTATATAAGTCGGAAGTGATGGGATATAACGTGTGCAGTTAATAAGCTGTGACAGGTATTAAAAAAACATGATCACAAAGTTACCTATTAAAGTGTTATTTAGTGACATGTATTGAGATAAAATCTAATGGTTTTAATTTATTATTAAAAATAAAATTGTAATTGCACCATTAGGACAGGTCCTTGTTCAATAGCATTTTTTGGCATCATACTTATAATATATTATTATGATGTAATGAATCAGTGTAAGTTGTATTTGTAAATTAATAAATTTGTCGCCTCTTATTTTCAAGAAAAAATAAAGCTTTGACTTCAGGTAAAACTCCGTTATACATGCGCTATTTTTTAATTACTTATTATGCAACATGAATGAATTTGTAATATATTATATGTAGTTAAACTGCTTAATCAGAAAATACTGTAGCTCGGCTAATCTTTTAGTGCTTGCGTAATTATTATAAGTTAATATTATAGAATACGAGAATTAGCTCTGTAAATTATTTCAGCGATAGCGGTATATATTTCGCGATTTACTGCATATCTCAATCATTTACTACATTCGTGATTTTTAGAGAACTGTTTTGTAAAAGTTTATGCAGTGATATTTATCGGTAGCTTTAGCTTATTTTATGGGATTGCTTAGGTTTTGTTTCACAGGCACTAGAAGACAATATTAGAGCTTCATCAATAGCATTACAGTTGACATCCACAGATGACACCAGAATAAAGACCATTTCCCCGAAATACTTATGTACTGTGGAATTGTGAAGGGCTGGGAGGAGAAAGTGTTGCTTTGATTATAGGAACTAAACTAGAGATATTTCAAAGTCCGATGATCAGATAAATATGATTATCTTAAGACATTATTTGGTAAAGAGGTGTGATAGAAAATGCAGGTTATAGGTTTCAAGCTAGGGCATATATGTGATATATATGTGTGGGAGGCAAGTTGTTAGAAGCAGTGAAAAGTTTTTATCGAGGATGTAAGGCATGTGTACGTGTAGGAAGAGAGGAAAGTGATTGGTTCTCAGTGAATGTAGGTTTGCGGCAGGGGTGTGTGATGTCTCCATGGTTGTTTAATTTGTTTATGGATGGGGTTGTTAGGGAGGTGAATGCAAGCGTTTTGGAAAGAGGGGCAAGTATGAAGTCTGTTGGGGATGAGAGAGCTTGGGAAGTGAGTCAGTTGTTGTTCGCTGATGATACAGCGCTGGTGGCTGATTCATGTGAGAAACTGCAGAAGCTGGTGACTGAGTTTGGTAAAGTGTGTGAAAGAAGAAAGTTAAGAGTAAATGTGAATAAGAGCAAGGTTATTAGGTACAGTAGGGTTGAGAGTCAATTCAATTGGGAGGTGAGTTTGAATGGAGAAAAACTGGAGGAAGTTAAGTGTTTTAGATATCTGGGAGTGGATCTGGCAGCGGATGGAACCATGGAAGCGGAAGTGGATCATAGGGTGGGGGAGGGGGCGAAAATTCTGGGAGCCTTGAAGAATGTGTGGAAGTCGAGAACATTATCTCGGAAAGCAAAAATGGGTATGTTTGAAGGAATAATGGTTCCAACAATGTTGTATGGTTGCGAGGCGTGGACTATGGATAGAGTTGTGCGCAGGAGGATGGATGTGCTGGAAATGAGATGTTTGAGGACAATGTGTGGTGTGAGGTGGTTTGATCGAGTAAGTAACGTAAGGGTAAGAGAGATGTGTGGAAATAAAAAGAGCGTGGTTGAGAGAGCAGAAGAGGGTGTTTTGAAATGGTTTGGTCACATGGAGAGAATGAGTGAGGAAAGATTGACCAAGAGGATATATGTGTCGGAGGTGGAGGGAACGAGGAGAAGAGGGAGACCAAATTGGAGGTGGAAAGATGGAGTGAAAAAGATTTTGTGTGATCGGGGCCTGAACATGCAGGAGGGCAAAGAATAGAGTGAATTGGAGCGATGTGGTATACCGGGGTTGACGTGCTGTCAGTGGATTGAATCAAGGCATGTGTATGGGGGTGGGTTGGGCCATTTCTTTCGTCTGTTTCCTTGCGCTACCTCGCAAACGCGGGAGACAGCGGCAAAAAAAAAAAAAAAAAAAACTAATTTGTGTGTGTGTGTGGTTTCATCAGCATTTACGTTGTATGATACCCTGTGATATTTGTGACAATTGAAAAGAGATTCAAAATAAGATGAAATATTATATACATTAAAATTTTCTACAAGGCTGCTCTCTCCTGCAACTCGCATCATGTATAACTGATTCAGCTTGTCATTTGTGCTCCACCTTCACGCTTAGCATGAAATAATGTAGCTGGCCTTATACAGTCCCCCTTTCTATCATACTCTGAATCTATCTTATCCAAACATAAATTTCGAGATGATGTAACATGTGCCGCCGCAGGTATCTGCTGTTGCGAGCACGCTAGTTATATTAAGCGCCAGGATCGTGCAATATAAACATCTTGATTGTGTGCGCTACCTTGGCTACCGCCGTCTGCTGGACGTAGCACTTTCTCTAAAAGAATACGGCAATGTTTCCAGTGTCTTTCTTAACGAGACATGCAGAACGATTAAGTGACTCGGTTAGATTACTACGGAAATGGAAATTTCGTGGGAACAAGATCAATATGTTGCACAAGAGTCAGTCAAAAGGTGTCTTAGCAAGACACTTCGTCACTTCCTTTGACCGTAAGTTACCACCAACCTGATATGTTCATGACTTAAGACATTGATTTGTGGTGCAGGATCCCCAGGATTCCTCTGTATTGGACCTTTCATGTATATTTTACCCTTTTTTATTGCAGAATATTTATGACAATGTAGTCTACTTTATTTCTGAAAAGATTTGTGCCTTTGGCTGTTAACTGTTCCACTCTTGAAGTGCTCTGAGCGTAAATGATTCCTGTTTTCTTGCAGAATTAGTCACCATTCATTGCAGTTTTAATGTGTGACCTTTTTTCCATCAATAGTCTGCCAAATCTTCCCATACTTAGCACTATCAAGAAATAGATATGCATACTTAGACTGTCACATATATCTCAAGTCAGTGACCACAAATCATTTAGTTTATCACTAATATGTCTGCCCTTTGTTGTTAGTATCATAGACTGAGGTATTTTCCCTTTCCGTAGTCTTTCTATTTAATATTTCAACTCTGGTAGTAGTTTAGTGGCTGTACGTTGGAACATCCCCTGTTTTTCAAGGAGTTTAATGCAGTAAGATCAGAGCCCCTATCCACAGTCAAGCCTCACAGACCTCCGTGTGTTTCTGCTGACCACTTCATATGCCAAGGTCCTGATCATAAGTATAATTTACTTTTAATATTAGTTTTTTAAAATTTTATAGAAATACATTTGATTGTGGAGCCACATGATAACTATTTCCGGCCAAACGGTGTTTTGAAGTGCTTGCAATTACCAATTTGACTTGTTTGGGGAGGAAGTTTTAAACTCGTGGGTCCCCATCTCTTGAACACTGTATTATCATACAACCTCTTAAATTCATGTGAGCTTTCATATTGACCAAGTCCTCAATCAGTTTTCCATTCCTCCACTTGTGTTATACCATAAAAGTACTTCTGTATATTCTGATTATTTTCTTAAACAAGCCATTCTTGCAGGATAGAATGTTTTTGAAGTGATAAGTGGATTTTTAAAAGACTTAAACCACAGTTTCAGCTTATTTTTTGCAAAAATGTAGCAACCTAGCAGATATCTATATGCAGTGCTTTGATAATGATTTGTCCTCATCAATAGCCTCACAGGGACTCACAGAGGAACAGTTAGCTATCCAGAAGTTGGCAACAGATTTTGCAAAAAATGAAATGCTACCAAACATGGCTCTATGGGATGAAAAGGTGAGGAGTAAACTGTATTGTGGTTCTTTTAATCTATTGTGCATCTTTGTGTATCTAAGTTATATATATTTTGCATAACCATGAATATATAGAGTTGCTTTTCTTCAGTTGATAAATTTACTTTCAACTAAAAACTTATAAAGTGAATTAGAAATAGCTGAATAGGTTACTGTATTGTATGACTATTACCTTCAGGTCAGCAGTTAGCTGCTTCTCAGTGCCCAGTGTTTGACCTTCCAATTAATATGGTTTATATTGTATTTTGCTCATGTCAAAGGCATTCAGTACAGTATTTGCCCAGTGTTAAGTGTTGTACTACACAGTTTATTTTCGTAGGAGCTGTTTCCAGTTGATACCATGCGCGCAGCTGCAGCTCTTGGATTTGGAGCCATATATGCTGGAGAAGAGTTTGGAGGTACGGGACTAAGCCGCCTTGATGCATCTATTATATTTGAAGCCCTGTCACAGGGCTGCACATCAACAACTGCTTACATTAGTATTCACAAGTAGGTGTAAAACTATGCTGTATAGGTTTGTAAAGAAAATTTGGCAAAGTTCATTGCTGAGGGTTATTCAAAGCAGAATGATATATTTTGACATTGGTTTTCCTTAATATTGACTGAAACTTTCTTCTATATGAAATATGTGTTCCATTCTCCGACACCTGACAGTTTAGCCTTTCTATTTATTCTGACTTTTTTAACACTAATTGATGTAATTTGTGTTCATCTGCAAAGGTAATTTCAGATCCATAAAATTCATAACCATTTCAGAAACACTTAGAAGTACATATTCATACAGTCTTAGTGGCACGATCCTTAGCATACCTCCACACAGGCATATAGAGCCTCATGCTGTCTTTTCTTCTTTTAATCTTTAACCCTTCCTTATCTATTCACAACCTGTTGTTTTAGCATGTGTGCTTGGATGATTGATAAGTTTGGAAATACAGCTCAGCGAGAACAATGGATTCCTGAGCTTGCTTCGATGGAAAAGTTTGCTTCATACTGTTTAACGGAACCAGGCTCAGGCTCAGATGCTGCCTCTCTCTTAACATCTGCCAAAAAAGATGGGGAAGATCTCATTCTTAATGGATCTAAGGTGAGTGAGTTCAAAAGATAACTCACTTCCAAGTATTCTCTCACCTTGTGCATTGCATTGCTTGTAAGATTCTCTTCAGTACTTGTCTTTATTCATAACCATATGTATTATACTCACTGTCTACTTGTACTATCCCCTTTACCCTATCAAGTCTCCAACTACAAACTTTGTCATTGTTTCCTCTCCATGGATAGTGTTAGTATATATTACCATACAACAACTTATAATTCATTGCATGGATCTTTAGTTTCCCAGCTTTGAAGCCATCTGGGTCAAAATCACTTAACCATCTGTGATTTTGCTTTTATGATTTATATGCTTTCCTTCCGATTCCTCCAGCTGTGTACAACTCTTCAACTATATGACCTCTTGCTACAAAGCATAGCTCTTCTCATCCATACTATGAAATCCTCTGTGCATGGGAATCCAGTGAACTTCATAAAGGTTGTAGGCTATACTCAGGACGATTCTGGTGGACTTAAGGCCCCTCTTTATTGCTGCTTAATGATCTAAAGTAGATGTTTTATCACCCAATACAAGTTCATGGCCACTTTTCCAACAAACTCAGTCTCTTTTATTTTGTAGCCTGTTTACCCTCCAACTTTTCTCATGGTATTTCTTCTCCCATAGGGTCTTCTTACCACAATATTGTTTCTTGTCACTTCTGACTGGGCATGTTCAGCCCTTAACTTCTCAAAACACTAACTGTGGTGCTTTAGGAGAGTTCCTCTCCCTCTTTTGCAAGTAGTATTTTGGCCACTACTCTTGTGAGCTGTTGGCATGTGTCCCTGCCACCACTGTGATACGTCCTGTCAAACAGCAAAGCTGTAGAACACTCTTCTTTCATTTTCTTCCAACCAAGATGGACATGGTTGGGGCGCATTTTGCCTGTGCCGTGTTGGTCATTAAAAATAATAGTCTCCTTGCAGTGAAGGTCATTTAGTTCATTTCTTAGCTTGTTAACATCAGTGACCACTTTGTTGCTTTAGAGGTATTTCTTCATTAGTTGGAATTGATAGATAACCTTTATCCATGATTTCTCTTAAAACAGTCCCTTCTGTATGGATCAGGTGAAATGTTGATATAACGAGAGTATCCAGAACCTCAAAGTAGTAAAGCAGAATCATAAAAGAAATATAGGACTTCAATGTTTATAATTTTAAGGTATGTTATCTTGAGTCTGTTCATATAGTTTTAAATAGTGATGAATATTTTCAATAGTCAAAGATATGTAGAAGTCCAAAGATCCTCATAACAGCTCACAGACTTGAAGGGCTAGGTCATTAGATTGTGTGCTTTTATTGAAAACACCAGGCAGTGTCATCATGCAGTAACTATGAACATATGGCACTCCCACTATTTTTGGCTTCAGTATCATTTGGGGAAACAAAGCCACCATTAGTGGGAGAAAGGCATCCAAAGGAATTTAGGTAATAATTTTACATCTTTCATGTTAGTGCCTCTAAATGTGACCGTTTTTAATGGTATGCTGTGCTCCGTGTGTGCAGTGTTGCAGTTAAACACTGGTGTTTATGACAGGCATTCATCAGTGGTGGAGGTGACACAGATGTTTACCTCGTGATGTGTCGGACAGGAAGTGAAGGACCAAAGGGAATCTCTTGTGTGCTTGTTGAGAAAGGAACTCCAGGTAAAGTTTCCATGCATACTGTATATTGTTAAAACAATATCAACTGATACTTTCTTTGTTACTGTATTACTCAGTACTGTTGGGGTAATAGGGATCACTTATAAGAATTATGTTAATCAAATGAGTTGGCTAGAATGGTAGATTGCTGTGATGTGTGTACTAGAGGATGTTGATATTAAACGTGGGCTAAGAGGAAGGTTCTTGATTTTCAGAAGATTTGTGCAATCATAAGTCATTTCTTTGTGCATGAAGATGAATTTCATTATTTTTAGGTATGGATGAAGGCAGTACGTATGAAATATACATGTTTATGTATGTATACGTCTGTGTATGTGTGTGCATATGTATGTATATGTTGATATGTATATGTATGCATATGAGCATGTATGAGCGTTTATGTATATATATGTGTGTATATGACTGGAGGGGTTATTCTTTGTCTGTTTCTTGGCGCTGCCTCACTGATGCAGGAAACGGCAATTAAGTTTAGAAAAATAAAAAATATGTATATGAAAGTGTATGGTTGTGTTTGTATATAAGTGTGTATATGAGTGGATGGGTCTTACTTTTCTGTTTCCTGGCTCTAACTTGCTGACCCAGGAAACAGCGATCAAGTATAATAATGATAATAAAAGAATATCCAGAAATGCTTGGTACTACTATGAAGTATCTGAACAAGACCCTGGAGATCCTAGACTTGGAGTAGATAGGAGAGTCACCCTCTCCTGTACCTTGAAAGGGTTAAGTAGTAAGAATGGTGACACCATAAAGTATAGGGCTTTCCTTAAGCGAGTGCTTGGCATTTGCACCAATTGTCTGTTATGGTTATTATAGATTTGCCAGAATAGTGAAGGTTAATTGTGAAATAATGTATGTTTTACCATTCAATCAGTTATAATGCATGCAAAAATGTTCTGGATATGCAAAACAATTTAGGGTACCCTTATGATTTTTAAATGTAAACAATATAGGATTCTAATGTTACAACATATTGCAAGGTTAAAGTGGTATTATTTGTTATCTCATTACAGGTTTTGTTTTCCATCTGTAAAACTGCAGATTATGTGTCCAGAAGTAATGCTGATATAGTAAAATGGATTAAGAAAAATGATAATGAATATCAAACTTTTGTCTTACAGGGTTAAATTTTGGCAAAAAAGAAAAGAAAGTAGGATGGAATTCACAGCCAACACGAATGGTGATTTTTGAGGATTGTCGAGTACCTGCCTCCAATATAATTGGCAAAGAAGGTCAAGGATTCAGTATTGCAATGAAGGGTCTTAATGGAGGACGCATCAATATTGGTAAGAAATGTATGCTTTTTTTTTCCTATTCTGAAAAAGAAACATTGTTAGTAAAATGAACCTTTTAAGTTATTGAATATATCTGGTATTTATTTCAGTGACAGTGGCTTTGTGATCATGAAAGTAGCTTTAAATAATTTTTCAATTATACACCAGTTTTGTCAGGCACTAGTGTATACACATCACTTGTATTGTTTATTAGCATACATATGTGCATTTAGTGAAATGAGTGGTTACTGATTTTTTATTAGTTCAATTTTTTTGGGGAGCCTGTTGAATGTGTTGTTCATCTGTATTTCAGAAAATTGTGGTGAAAAGAAATGAGTACATATTGAATTGCCAGCACATTATAAAAAGTTATTTGATACAAAAAGATATTTCAGCTTCCTGCTCGCTGGGTGCAGCACAGGCCAGTATTGATGCAGCTGCTGACCATGCCAGAGTTCGCAAGCAGTTTGGGAAACCTCTTGCAAGTTTTCAGGTTAGGAATATTCTTGCAGAAGTTTTACTTTCATCGTTGCATGCTTCCCCTCTTCCTTCACAGCTGCTTACACTCTTTCACGCACACTTATGCTCATATATTTATTTACCTTCAAACTTTAGTCAGTAATTCGAACATTATGATTATTAGATTTATTTTTGATAAACATTGCATGTTTGAAAGTGGGCTCTAAACAGCCAAGTTTCACTAGAAAATAGTGATCGTGTAGCATCAATAAGTGTAGAATATGTGATGAGAGATTACGAGTTGGATAAAACAGTGAGGAAATAAAAGATCTAAACAAAGTCTGGAACAGGATAAGTCTTGGAATAACGATAAGTATCGACACTATGATGACCATTTTATAAACAGAGGAGGTTTTGAGATAGGGTATAATGTTAGTCATTTATAATGTACTTACCTGTATTAGTACTAAAGATAATGATATATGACTGAGAAATAGTAGTTGCTAGGCAACCAGTAACCAGGGAGGTATATTACCAGTACTGCCCACCTAGGTATCAGGAGGGTTAGTGATGGCTGCAGAGTGAGCCAGCCCTAGTGCAGCCCTTTGGTAAAACAGGAGCAATAGATAGAAGTAGTAGGTAGGAACATAAGGTTGGAGCATTAGTTAAAACAATAGGCAGAAGTCGTTGGTAGCAACATTAGGCAGTATTATGTAGAAACATTAATACATACACATTTGTATGAAGGGAGCTCTCTCACTCTCATATCATAGAATTAGTATCCTGTAAACTATTATAGTGTGATGTTTTAAGAACAGTGTTCTCTACCTGTGTATTACAGAACAGTCAGTTTCGCTTGGCAGAAATGTCAACTGAGCTAGTAGCTTCACGGCTGTTGGTGCGCAATGCTGCCAGGGCTCTTCAGGATGATCATCCAGATACTGTTACTCTGTGCTCCATGGCAAAATATTATGTTACTGAGAAGTGCTTCAAGGTAAGCTTTTCTTATTGGAAACTGCTCCAATTTGAGTTGTATGTTTATTTTGCTTAGTATGCACAGTAAAAGCTCGAAATAAACAATCACTTTGTTGTTAGTGTGCTCTTATGCCTGTTGAATGGTTTTCACAAATAAAGTTTTTTGTGGTTTTATACATTTGTTTAAACAGTTAACTCTTTGTCAGTGGGGTCATCCTGCTTGTTTCAGCTATATTTTGTATTCTTAATCCTTTAAGTTGGTAGGTAGTAGTTTGTAGCCAGCCAGTGACTGGGATATAATTACCACGACTACCTGCCTGGGTATCAATTGTGTTAGTGATGGCTGTGTAGTGAGCCAGCACTTCAGTGGTTGTCAAGTTGCACTCCTTTGACCCAGATTGCTGTCCTTTCTGTCTGCCTCACCTACTCATGAACTATTGGCATTCTGTCTGCAAATGTACAATCTCTCCTTGTTATACATAATACTTGACAACACTTCACTTGCACAACTCATTCTTTGTAATTCTACATTTTCCTGTGGTGAGAACTATGTGCTAGCCCTTCCTTTTATAAAATGGTAGGAATAATCTATAGAAGTAGTTGGTAGGAACATTTAGACAGGTGCATTAGGTTGAAACATTAGGTAGTAGTGGTTAGTAGGAACTTTAGGTAGGAGCCTCTGCAAACACTGTTACAGTTGCCCTCTGCCAGTGACCTGTGAAGGGTTTGGCATTAAAGGCTGAATAGTGGCACTGGAGTTCACTTGTTATGAAGACTGTATTGCTGTGGCCACCCCCTTAAAGGAGTTCCAGTAGGGAACAGGTGTAAGAGAGAGAGATAGAAAAATAGATCCTTAAAAAAATCTTTAGCTCTTGATAGTTATATTCATCTGTTTCCTTTGCAAGTTGGTAATGTAAGTTTGACCAGGTTTGAATCTGTGCCCCCATTTTTTTTTCATTTTTTTTTATCTACCATTTTCCTAAATGCTAAACCTAACAGCAATATGAGGACTTATATGGATGCAGGATTAGGCCTCATTAGAGTTGTCAGAATAAAATTCTTAATGATTTGCATGTTAAGACAGTATAAGAAACTTGTCACCATTTTAATTCCTGTTACAACTAGGTTGGGCCAGCACCCTCCCTGCTGTTAACCGTATTACTTGCCAGTAGGCTTTCTGTTACTTGTTTGCTCTCTCTGTGTATCAATCTCAACTGCACTTTGAGGCACAAGACTCAGGTATTGAAAGGGTCATGGTGCACGTATTGCCCTCATCATCAATCTTGTCCGTAGGATTCCTAGATTATTCTGGTACAACAGCTTTACCTCCACCAAAATATATACAAGTGCATAGCAAGTAGAAGCCATCTACCCAGTTAGTTGATATCTTGGTGGTTTAACAAATCCAGCAGTTTAACAGTGCATTACTGACTGAAACCTTGTACATTTAATGGGCTACCCTCTTCCTATTTTATTCTTGTTTTTAAAAGCCTACCACCTGACTGGTGGACTGCTGGAAGATAATGACTGATGACTCAGGAGTCAAAAAGAAAAAAAAAATGGTTGTGTATTTTGAATATGTATTTTTTTCCTTTCTGATATTTCATAATGCAATAGTAAAAGAATTGTGTGTGTGTAGATCAGTAAGTTTTTGCTGCCTTTCTGTTTTATAGTAGTTTAATTTTTTTGGAACATCATTTAACTAACAGATATTACAGATACATTCCATATATCTGCACCATATTTACAGATCATTAATGAGGCCCTGCAGCTTCATGGAGGCTACGGTTACCTGAAAGATTACCCTGTTCAGCAATACTTAAGGGACACACGTGTTCATATGATCCTTGAAGGAACTAATGAAATTATGCGACTTATCATTGCTCGCAGTATCCTTGCTGAGTAAAGACAGCTGTAAATATTGTATAGTGAAGATCGTAATCAAAACATGAAATTGAAAAAATATGAATTTTATTTAATATTAATTACAGGTATGAAGGATGCAAAAACAGTTTTAAAGATGTGGTGGAAAGAGATGTGATTCTTGTATGAAATGGAAAAACTAGTGCAGGTGAAGTGATAAGTAACGGGGGTCAATTGAAAGTGAAGTTAATGGGTCTTAAAATGTGTGTGTGTGTGTGTGTGTGGGGCAGTCAAAAAAAAATAGGTGTGTCTGAAAAATGGATGACAACGATTGTTCTACTGTATCTGTAAGAATAAGAATGATTGTAAAAATTACAATATTTGTAACATAGTTGTGAAGGTATATGTTAGGATTGTGATTATAATGTAAAAAGGGTTGAAGGACTCCTTGTAGGTGATGAACAAGGTGGATCTACAAAAAGAAAAAGGTGTGTGCAGCAACTGTGGGTTCAAGCAAAGTGCTTGATAAAGTTATTAGGAAAGGAGCTTAGTAAGTCCTGACTCTTTTTGATGTGCATGGAAGTCTTTGGAATGCTGGTAAAAGCTTCTGTAATGGAAGTCATATCTACATGAGAGGAATGAATGTGGTTGTGTTAAAGCACTATTTTGTTGTATTAGTTTTAAAAATTTTCGGATGAAATATTGTATTGGATGGGAAATGAGTGGGACATTTGCAGCCCTAATGGACCAAGATAGAATAAAAATTACCACAGATATATGAAGATGATATACTTCAATTAGCTGAATCAGGGTAGAAGTTGGATACAGTGTAAATTTGCTGTGATGAAGTTGAAATTCATTGTACATAAGAGTATTGCACCTGAAGAAATGAGCAATGTATTACCTGTTTGAATGGAGAATAAGTTGTTTTAGATGAGTATAGATATCAGGCAACAACATTCAGTAAGGATTTAGTAGGAAAGATAAAGTTTTAGGTGATCATGCAAGGGAGAACTGGAGTTGCACTGAAATTCTTCAGAAGTAGGAAGAAATTTTTGCACATTGTGTAAGTAGGTTGCACAATGTTGTGCTTGTTGCAACTCTGCTTGATTGATTATTCAAAATCATCTGCTATGTCAGCAGTCCCAACTATGATATATAGTTGTGTAAAGTTGTTTTCCTTGTTTCAGATAGGTTGAAAATAATATGGCAATAAAGTTGGATAGCTTTCATCGCACATTTGGAGCTAGGTTATAAGAGTCGAGAATGAATATATAAGGAAGAAAGATATATGATGTAAAGAAATCACTAGAAAGATGCAAGGATTAAGGTCTTTTAATATGGTATGACCATGTAGGATGTTTAACATGATTGAATGAAGATACAAGGTACTGAAATAAGAACCATATAGAAAAGAAGTAGACTGCTAAAGAAATGGAAATATGCAAGTCTTGAATTATATGAGGCTAGAGGTATCCCACTGAAGATTACAGAGTATTGATATCTAATAAAATGTAATGGAACTGTTTTGTATGTGAAGGTGTTACATACAATGAATCATCTTTGTGTGCAGTTTGAAATATTAAAGTGCTTAAATTACTACTGGAGGCACATATTCACTTAAGCACACTTGATATCAGATGAAGTTGTGTCATTCAATGAAGATGATGCATGCACTTAATCTAGCTCATGTAAATGGAAACTGTCATCAGATAGATAGTTGTGTTTGACAATTGTTTGTGGAAAAAATAACAGAATTAGAGCTGCATTACTAAGCCTTATGTTAAAATGAAATGCATACTAAGGATATAATAAGAGGGTTGTATTAATCAACAAGAGAAAAATTATGGGCATGAGAAATTCATTGATATCTTGAAAAAACCTAACTTGGTATAATGTGTTTCTGCAAGAGACAGCTTATTCAGTACAGACGAAATGGTTACAGAAATTATAGCTCATCTTTGGGTTAACATTGGAAAAAAATTAACGTAAACCTTTAATTTTGTCATTTCTAAAGAAATCCCAAGAAGTTATTAAAATTTTTCAAAAGAATTATCAGTATTAATAAATGTGGATCTGAATGTAGTTGCTGTAGTTGTAATTTATTGTTCTTAGTGCAGATAATGCAAGCGTATAATTTTTAAAGTATATCAGTCTGTTATGTAAAGTTTGTAGATTTTACTTCATGTCTGTAGCGTTGTTTATTTTTAGATGTAGATATACTCAACATGTAAAATTTCTTACTAACAATACAGTCTCTTGCTCAGATATTCATGGTTTGTTACATTGTAGAGGTATGTAGCTGTGAAAAAAGCATGAAAAAAAGAGCGTATTTATTGTACTGTAATGAAAAGAATGGTAGACCTTGTATATATATGATGTTATAATAAATTTGGGTTTTGATGGTAAAATGTATCTTGGAGTGGAGCTGAACTGAATGCAGTGATGGTTAATTGAAAAGACTAGCAAAGTGCAAGTAGTGGGGATGGATTTTCTGAGAAGGATGTTGGGTTCGGCAGGGAAAGCAAGAATGAGATAAGGAATTACAAAGGATGAGATAAACAGTGAAGAGAGAAATTAAGGAATTAACATGGCACATGGACTGAGAGTGTACTAACACAAAGTTGTTACATGGTTGTGAAATTGTTGCTACACTGGTATCCAAGACTGAAAACTGAATGTAGAACTGGTAGCAAAGTACATGCAAAAGATAAAGATTTTCTGAGAAGAAATAGAATACTAAAGAAAGGAAAGGATAAAATGTGACTTTCAAGTGAGTTTGAATATAAAATAGTTGAATGTATTATGACATGGAATGAATGTAGAAGGAAAGGTGATATATTGGCAAGGATGGAGGATGATTGTTTAAGAGTGAAATTATTTTGGAGAGGGAAAACCAAAAAGATGAAAGGATAGAGTGAAAGAGGCACTAAGGGTATTGGGGATTGAACAGTCAGGAGGATGAAAGGCATACATGAAACAATGAATTGGATGAATGTGGTATACACTAGGTGACATGCTGTCAATGGGATTGACTGGGGCATACAAAGTGGCCACCATTTACCTTGGAATAGTCTATGGGGATCGGCTGTGGATGGTAGGCTGCTGTTTTGGTTTATTTTACATGACAGCTAAAGAGTGAATATGTGCAAATGAGGATATTGGTTATCTGTTCTGCTCCTATGTTAGCTCAATAAGGAGGGTAAAGCCGTTTTGTAAAAATATATATATATATATTTTTTTTTTTTCATACTATTCGCTATTTCCCGCGATAGCGAGGTAGCGTTAAGAACAGAAGCTCAATCCTCTGTTCTTGATGGTACCTTGCTAATGTAGGAAATGGTGAATACATATGTATGAATATATTTATATAATATGTAAAGCATGCATGAGATACAATGAGTTGATTAAAGGCATATATATGGTTTTACTGGACTTCACTTGCAATTGTGTACACTATAAGTGAGGAACTGCCAGGATTCATAGATGCTTCCTTGTAGACTTTGATTCTTATTGGTTGGTTGCCCATAAACTAAGTTTCTCATCTCTTAATACAAGAAACATAATTGATTATAGAAAACAGATGAAAAGAATACCCTTATAAAGTTGCTCTTGGAAATTTTATACTTGACATAATTTCATAAAAAATAGATGAAAAAAAATTTAAACTAATTTTACTCCACAAATTTGTTGAATGTAAAGTTATTGTGCTTGTATTAAAGGTACACAGAAAGGTTAGAATTACTTACTAATGTAAGGGTTGCTAAGACGGCAACTTGTCAGAACAAGGGTTTGCAGTTTATATACAGGTAATTAATAATGTTCTAAACTAAAAGTCCTCTCTGATAAAGTGGCATATTTTGGGCAGCTCACTGGTAAATTTTGTGGAAGCATTTGGCTTACACCTTCCATGAGGTGACCAGTTAGTGGAAGTTGTTAGTGTGTTTTGCACAAAGGATATGCTCATCATTAATATCTTTTAATACAGAAGCATTACAGGTTGTGAAATATTATGTAGACTGCCTGCACCAAGGTTGAGTATTGGGTATTTATTTAATGTCATTTTCATTCATCACAGTTTTTCAGGTTAGTGGAAAACAGATATTACTGTTGTCTCTAGTAACTTCATTTCAGTCCTTTGTAGTTAGTAAAGTCTTTAACAAAGTTCAAATGACTGTATGTAGATAAACTTAGATATGTGTCGGTGTTCAGGGGCTTTGTAAATAGTATATTAAATACAGTATTTTACTTAAATAATGGTTTTCATTTTACAGTTTATGGTATGTGCATGTACTATATTATAAAAAAAATGCCTAAAGTTTCATGTTAGTTGCCTAATTTTGACCATTTCACATATCTAATAAAACACATCAATCTTAACACTTACGAGTGCTACAAATATACCAACAGAGTTTTTGTACCAACACCACATATGCATTAATCTTCTATACCATAAATATTTCAGTGACATTGGTTTTGAAGGCTAATGGGAAATTAACAACTTACACTTCCAAATTTCCACACCATTTCAAGAAGAGTTCTGTTGGTTTTCCTCAGCAGATAATCCTTGATGATGTAAGTACAAATTCCAAAATGTAGAATGTTATAGATACATCTAATTGGTTTCCAAGTCATATATCCAGTAACTGAAAATAAAAAGTAAAATCAGGTACTGAACCATCTTTATTTTTTTCTTTCAACTTCCTGTCTCTATGGGAGAAGTTAGGTGACTGTCCTAATTCCTATCTATAGTTCTTTTCATTGGCCATGTTCACAGTGATGCATCATTTGCCCATGTGTCATACATTCTTAAACTCAGTACTATCTTCTGTGAATAAAAGCTTACTTCTTCTTTCCTTAACTCCACTGTGTCTTTTCCTGCCTCTTTAATACTTTTTCCCTTCTATCAATGGCTACTGCATATTCTTTTCATAGAGTGCTCCTATTTTATGCACTTAATGAGCAACCACATTACCTGAGCTAATGTTGTATTAATATTCAAACTTGTAATGAAAATTTTCATCACTTGAAGGTTTAGAAGATGTATGGGATAAAATTAAATATGAACTGCCCTACACATAATTCAGGGGAGCGTGTGAAAATAATGCCACTTTTATCTTTGATTTTTTCATTCACACTTTTAATTCAAGACCACAATTTTCTTCAATGATGTATGATTTAGATGTGTTCTTCTTTTGTTTTATGTGCTCTGGGTAAGGGTAAATTCTGTGAAACTGCACAGGTAACTGATTAAAAAACATTACTGGAAAAAAAAATCAGTTGGCAGGGGCAGAGAAATAATGTGACAAACTTATTGGGAGATATTACACTGAGGACATTGAACAATATTAGAGAAAGTATGAAACTCTTTAGAATGTCATATTTTCTTATTGTGACAGTTTTGGCTATTTTGCAGGGCAAAGAATCCCTGAAATCAGCAATTCTGTCCACTTCAGTACGCAAAACTTTTCACATGCCATAGTCTAAACTTTTGTTGATTTATAAACTATCCACGTCATGATAAAATCAAAGCCTTAAGTAAATTTCTAAAAAGGCAACATTATATCTACTCATCTGTGATGATAAGCCTAACACCTCAAAAGTCTACTCACTGTAAATTTGTCATTTATCTCTGAGGACAATCAGACAGATAGATAGGATGATTAGCACAACATTCAACACCAGAAAGAAATCGCTCATCATTTGAGCAGTTGATTATCAGAAAAAGCCTTGACATTTTAGGGGGGCTCATGCCAATAATGCTGCTAATGATGATCTACATCAGAGTTACAAAAGCAGTATACTACCACCTTTGATATAAAAATGCAATGACGCCAGTATGAACGTTATGCTGTGGAGAAGATTCATAAAGCCCCTCCTCCTCCTGCTAAAGCTACTATTCTTTCAAATGAAAATTATGTCATGAATAACCTCATCAATTTTATTATCATCCATATCACCATCAGTAATGCCAAGTTACTCCCAAGAAGACATCAGAATTTGAAGGGAGATGACAGCTGAGCTGCATCTCATCTTCCTTAAACTTTTTTCAATATGCCATTCTAAAAAGCCTTAGCCTGCCTTGGAGAAATTTCATAACACCAGAATACAGTAACTTGCAAGATATGAACAAAGTTATTCATATTTGCATTTTTACAATCTGTAATTATGAACTCTCTTCAAACAGAGAGAAACTGAAGCATCAAATGGCATGTGCCTAGATGTACATGGATGGTATGTGCCATGCATGGTAAAAGGTGGAGTTATATAATCTAAAAGAAACTGAAGTACTAACAAAGATACCATACTTATACAACCTACCAGCTGAGCAAGAATTTTCTCCAGGTGTTCAACAGTAACAGTGTTTGCCCCTTCTTGTTTGGCTTGATGAGCTGCTCGCATTGCACCTTCTGTCACCACCAGTCGCATTAACTGACCAGAAAAGTAACAGGTAAAATATATAATCCAATACATATTGTCTCAAGATCTGAAATTCTTCAGGAAAACGTGATTCATAAATGTGTTCAATATAGACATAATGGTGCAAAGATCAAAGCTAACAAGGCATATAATATTAATAGAAAAGCACTTTGGGTAGTTATGTCTCTATATGGTGTGTATGGAAGACTTCCAAGTGCTGTTCAATTTTTGTGATGGAAGTAGTGCCTGCATGGGAGTAAATAAAAGCACATCTGAACAGTGAAATAAGGATGTGCATCAAGGTTATGTAATGCCATCATGGTTGTGTAATTTATGTGATAAACAGGTAAATAGGAAGACAAGTTATATTGTACATCTATTTGTTGATGTGTGCTGGAGAAGGATGCTGAAAGTTAATGCAAGTAAAATTTCTATTTTTGAAAGAGATGCATTTCTCAATCTGTCCTTAGGAACGAAGAAGACTGAGAAGTTGTTAATAAGCTTAGGTATTTGGGAGTAACAATCACAAGGAATAGAACTGAGTTAGCTGAATTCGAGAGTGGTACTGGAGGTGCACTGGAAATCATGAGTGCATGGAGAGAACTTCAGTACAGAGTTAGGATGAGGCTTGCATGACATTGTGCTTGTCCTTGCTCATACCTTTCCTAGGTCATATAAGTAAACATTAAGGGCAGCAGTAATGGATAACTTTTAAATTATGGTCAGAATCAGAGGAACAGAATAAGAAAAAAATGTAGATACTCTATAAAAATGATAAGTGTTATGAAGAAAAAAAACATTCAGGGCACAGACAAAAGCCCTCTGGCTGTGCTGTAAAAAAAAAAAAATAAGGAAGATTATTAAGGCAGACACATCCTCTTCAATACATGACGTCTTTATTCACCTATAATGCTGTACTGCAATCACTACACTTTAAATACAAGTCAAAATGCACATCCCTTACCTCTGCTACCAATTTGATGGCATCTGCATTTATACGTGTCTTGCTGTTTTCAAAATGATGCTTCAAGAACTCTTGAATCAGCCTCTAAAGGAAACAAACAATCATTCAAGATAATATCCACTACTGTATAATTTATACATGCTTGAGAACAAGGATACGGTGAAGAATGTAAACAATGCATTGGAACTACCAGAGGTCTTGCTGACCAATCTGAGTTAGAATATTACAGGAAAGTATCATAAAAAAATTTTTAATCAGCCTTTAAAGAAATACAAACGAACAAGTAATCAGGGTAACAGCCTCTACAATATGTTCAAATTCTGCATTACTAGGAATTCCTGGTTTCAAAGATTCATCAGAAAATGCAGATAGTGTATGAGTACTACATGAGGTCTTCCTGATCAGTCTGAGTTGGGATAATGCAGGTATGTACTATGTCATTAAAATTTTCTTCATTTTCTTCTGGTATAAGCAGTGACAGGATATGACTGGAAGTATCAGTAGAAAAGCAGCATCAAAGAATTTAAAGAATGGACTCTGGGTAATGCTTATGAGAGGATTATAATTACTAAACAGTACAGCAAATAAATACTAGGTACAGAAATGAAATCTGATGGGTATGAAAGGAAAATGGTGTCAGATATTAAGATTGTGTAAAAGTTTCATTTTAAACCCTCTCAATTATGAAAGCAAAAGGTGGTAAACCTTCCCTGTGCCATTCTGTATTGTGCATTATTAAAACGTGATAATGAACAAAATAAGAATTCTGAAAGGAAATATGCAAAGAAGAATAACGAACTGTGGGAAAAACAATAAAAAATTTATGAGTGATGCAAAATATAGTCAGGGTAAAAGGATCCCAGATGTAAGACAGGAGAGATATACAGAGCCTGCATTAGTACTAATGACTACATAAACACATGGATTTAAAAGATAGAAATTTTCAAACCGGAAAGAAGATTAATAACAAAAACGTCTCATACCCCATTTCTCTCCTCTTCTCTTGATATACATACAACATTCATCTTTGGTTTCACATACATCTCTACCAAATGAAAATATTATCCTATGTGAAATAATATTTGTGAATACATCATAAAAAATATAAAACCATTTAAAACATTCGGATATCTAAATATTCACTTGTGACTGCATCATTCATCAAAATTTTGTGCACAAAAGATGGCCACTAACCAAAACCACAGAAGTATAAAGGATGGAAAGGTGGAATAAGCAAATACTCCTTTCTGTTTCTTTTAGTTATGTTAATGTACCTTGGCTTTAAAATGAAGTCTGATAGAAACATTTTTTCACAGTTCTTTAAGGAATTTTCTTATTCATTAGGTTCTTTTATCGTGATTTTTTTCAGTATTTTCTAAATTTACAATGTTCCAATCAAATCATATCAGACACACCTTGAATAAACAATGCACTGACTGTCTACAAGTGTAAACAAACAATCTCACCACCTATACCTTCAGTGTGCAGTTATTCATGTGGTTCCCTGCAGCATACCACATTAATGTTAGAATATTTTTACCAAGAATCTCAGCTGCTGGAGAAGGTCAGGTCAGGTTTTCATTGGTTCTGTTGATTTTTTTTTACAAGTACTTCACATATTTTTGCAATAATTCATTACACATTTTTCCCTGGTATTCATAACCCTCACCCCTATCACTTTGATAAGGTAAAATATTCCATAATCCTCCAAATCACACTATGCTACTCTTGTTCTATTCTTAAAACAATATACCACCACTGCAGAACAAAATCAAACAATACCCAATCGTACACACAATCATAATTAAATATTGGGTTTACATACACATATCAAAATTAGTGATGAGAGGTAAACTAAACCGCACAACATAACCATCATGTGTCTCAATAAAGGATGATTACAAATAAGCCACTATTGCTGCATGTTTTAGAAATGATTCTCGTACCTAAGATTCCAAATCCGCGCGTAATATAAGCACAATATAACCTTACACCTCAACCCTTGTAGAAAAAAAAAATCCAAGTTGCACAGTAATAGGTCCGGTTAGCCAAATCGTTTCCAAGTACCAAGTGAAACTAATGTTTCTAACAGTCTCTCCGAGTTAGGATAATCTTCACATAAACGATTTGATGAATATGGTGATGTCCATTTCCACTACCTTAAGCCCTTATTACCATCTACTAACCTCCGAGAACTTCATTGTATTTCTGATCTGATGTAAGCTTATCTAAAGTCTCCTTGGTGTTCAGTTCTTCATTAAACGTCTTTGGTGACTAAATTCCTCATTCACAGGCAAGACCCAACATTGATTTATCGTTGAACTCCCTGTTTGTTTACAATGATGACGTCACAGGGAGGAACAGTATCGTTCACCAAGAATCCGGATTTAGAGGCAATGGCGTCCGTTTTTAAACTTTGTTTCTAAGTATGTTATTACCTGGAAATATCTCATGTACCCATTTTCTTTTTTAAGAAAATCTTTACTTTTTTTTCGCATCATTCTCATGAATAGGATGATCCCGAGAAGTACCCAGCATAGAGTGGCCAATGCTCGGTTACTGTAATTGGGAAATAACTGCGAGCTCTGGACTCGTATGCTAAATTATATAACCATGAGAATATATTGCTATATGTACAGTTAACAGAACATTGTACTTATACTAATGTAATCATTTAGCAAGTCAGTCCATTTCAAATGAACTGGCACGATAGTGTCATTAGACACTGTCGAATGTGCATCTAATGTACTACGGGAAGATGGTATATTGTACTGAAGCTTTTAATGACTCCTGCAAATGTCGCTCCAAGATACCGTTTAAGACATCAGAGGTACAATGGCCATATATGTAGTGAGGGTGTATATGCCGTAGCAGTCGATTGGCCCAAATCCCAAACAATCGACTAGCCATCGTTAGAAAGTTGGAAGTATTTAACAGTGCAAGCGCAACGATTTGTGAATCTGCAGATCCATAGGAATATATATATATATATATATATATATATATATATATATATATATATATATATATATATATATATATATATATATATATATATATAGCATATTCTTGGCACAGCCACCAGACGATTTGAAGCTTCGAATCCATCCACCAGGTGACCTGTAGTTCACTGAACCACCCTTGGTCCACATACTGTTTACCTGTCAAGGCCGCTGGACTCTACAGTTTTTAGTGACGCAGTGTCGTAACATAGGGCTTGAGGTTCATACTGAAAGCCTAAGGAAACTAGATTACCGTTGTCATACATACTATACAGTGTACTGGTGCTCCTAAGTTGCCAGAATTAGTAAAGGAAAATCTGCTAACCGAGTTAAACTTCTGACAGACATGTTTTCATTTTATTTAACTTCTTCGGCCATGTCATGGCTCACGACTGTGTTGATCAGTGATTTTTTTTTGCTTGCTATAGTAAGTTCAAGTGCAACATTATCAATGGCATGGAAACCTTTCGGTGAGTACCAATCAGTTTATTTTGGACAGTGTTTAGGACTTGAATAGATTTTTAGTTTGTTGGTAATATGTTGTAGTCATAGTTGGCCATGATATCGAACACCGTCATGCCATGTAATTATAGCAACGATGGATTTAGAAACATGTATTACGTGCCTTGATACATCGCTCGACGATATATGTAATATAGTCCGTTATGTTGACATTTATTTTGATGTAAGGATTATAGCACTTCTTATGGCTATTGTAGTTTCAGTAAACCATGAGGCCTCTTGCTGAAATTCGACTATCCTTCTATGGATATATATATATAGGGTGTGACGTGTCTCTGCCTGCTTGAGGTTACACCCCGAGTGAAAAGTCACTTTGGCGTGGTTGTATCATTGTTTCAAGACCTCACTTCAAAGGTTTCCATCCTGTCCCCACTACTGATCATAACACAGCAGGAACTCTGGATAGGGAACATCTTTTGTAAAAGTGGTTTTGGGATTGTTTGTGTGAACAAGTAAAGTATTTCTTTTTTTTTTTTCTTTATGCGATGATGGTATGAATCACCTGGAAATTCGGCCCCTCCCCTCAGCGTTTTTCTAGGCAAGGCTATACTAACTAGTCAAAGAAAAAAAAAAAAAAAAAACGCTGAGGGTAAGGGAATTTTCAGGTGGATCTCAAGTTTTTCGTTGGCTTATTTGCATTGCTGTGCTCCCTCCAAGTACCTATGGCTATGGGAAAGGGATTTCATAGCAAACGGAAAATTGCTAAAGGTTCGGTGGCGACCACGTCCCCCCTCTTTTTACATCGTTCGTTACACGTCCACCCGACTGAGTGAATCTTAGCATGTTCTACCACTCAACTCTCAGGTATCATTGTTGACAGTATGTGTAAGAACTAGTTAGCTAGTAAATCCAGGTGGCAATGCCTCATTTGGCCATGTACCTTGGGCGAATAAAACCCGCGTAATGCTGAAACAACTTTAATTTCACAACTCTTCATAGAACTAATTAAATCGAAATAAATCCTAAGTTGAACTATAGAAGCAACGTTGGAATAGCTACAATTAATAGTGCAGAGTCTGGCGAAAATAAAAGTAGATGCCTAGTTATGCCCACCATCAGGCAGTCAGGTGCACGTCAAAGCTTTTGACTAAATATTCTATCCATAGTACTACTGTTTTAAAAATAATATCAGTCAATCATACTTGAATAAAATATGAAATATAGAAAATTAAAAATCACATATGCTTAATTCATGCTCAATTACAGATTCCAATATAACACTCCGACACTGCATATTATATTCCTTCACGTTTAATTGTAATCTTCCACAATCAATACATCAAATAAAAGAATTATCTGCCGATAAGACAAATTTCCTTATCACTTCAAAGTTCATTAAAGTACTCAACATATGGGGGAAAAGTTAGACTGAATTACATATGAAAAAGTAAGTCGCGTCAGACAAAATTTGTATTTTTCCTACTAATATCCATCAAAGGTTGCCTTTGTAATTTAAAATACGCTACATACGCATCACAAAACTATGTACCTTAATATTTAAAGGACACAAACATTTTATAATTATAAAAAACCTTTTGTAATTAACCACATACTTTAAAAAATATCAAGTGAGTGCCTACCTATACGTTCTCAACAAGATTAGCATCCAGTGAACATTAGTGTCATACAGACCTGAGTGTATGATTTTACGTACCCATACTTTGCAAGTATATAAGATCCGTTTGGACTGGCAGTCGCTGGTGTTCTGGGAAGAGTACAGCATGGAACATTGTTTACGAAGTAAGAAGTACCACATTAAACCATAAAGATTACTTAACACACCATGCACTAATGAAAACAAAAGACTAAAACAGAATGCGTAAAACCTACATATAATCAAATTGGCAAACATAGTCCTCTCCAGACTGGTGTCCACGTCGTTGCTTTAATTGCTCTTTACAGAGAAGGGAAATTAATGAGAAATTCAAAAGTATAAGAACATGGCCCAATTGGCGACGAATTTTTCCTTTTCAAATTAATTCCTTTCATGCAACATAACTTACTGTTGTAAGAAAAAAACAATTACATAGCAAATGTTAACAAAATGAGAAAAGTAACTCGATTCTTTCGTAGGTAAAGGTGTTATGGCTCAGCCGTGGCTACCCGCTTGAGGGAGTCCTCGGAGGGAACGTGCGTGATATATAGGCAAGATATGGTTCAAGACGACATTGCAGATACTTGTATCCAACGGGACTTTTATTAGAGCCACGTGACGTAGATAGTAGCGAAGGATTTTTCTTGTTCCAAGTGAATAATCCTCTTCTTGTGCATTTCTGTCGAAAAGGGGAAATATGAAGATGTATAATGTTATTCCACGTGAATCATGTCATTTATAAAGTATCATTGCATCGGTACTACAGTAACCTTCAACAATTTCTTTGCTCACTGAATGGGGAGGTTATGAGCAGTTTCTTGCAGTAATGGGAATACAGTTGAATTTCTCAAGGAAGTGGACTATGTTAATCGGTTTGTTTAGCTCACGGTGAAGTGCCTGAAGACGGACGGGCAGAACGCATGTATAAATAAAGATAAGAACAAGTGAATGCTCAAATCACAGAGGTTTAAGTCTACTGAATATACCTGGTTGGGGATAATTGTGATTGACAGGGTGATGCTGGGCGCAGAGCACGTGATTTCCGTATCTCGAAGTATATTTTTCAACCATATTACAAGGTGATCCGTCTATAAGTATATATATATATATATATATATATATATATATATATATATATATATATATATATATTTTCCCACAGTCACTAATAACTAACCTAAAGTTACTTACCAAGGAGAACAGAAAACATGTGAGCTACTTCCAGTCTTGTGGGGTTCTGAGGCAGTAGATCTGCAAAAGCAGTCCGTTTCGTCATGGAAATCAAATCTGATAGTTCTTTCTCCGTATCTTGGTACCTACGGCTTGGTGGTGGTGTACGTTTTATCGGTGATATAAAACTTGGTATGAAAGCCTCGCTTGTGTCAACGGGTCCGGGTGGTGCATGTGGGCCAGGCATGCTAACTGGTTCGGGTGCAACAGTTTCCTCAGGGGGTTCAAACATACTTATCCCTTCCATTGCAATGCTTCGGAGAGCAGTTTCTTGAGCGAGTGAAGGCATCTCGGTCATAAACTCAAATTCCTGAGTACCAAGGGGTGGCGGCATGGCAGGCAGAGCCCCCGACGGTTCTTCTGGTGCTGCAGGGGGAGGCATAGCCCCAGCCACGTCGCTGGCAAAGCAAAATTTAGATATAATTCTAAGTACATTCAATCCTGTGTGTCCAGTGATAAACACTGGAAAGAGTACCTTACGTGCACCTGGTAGTGTTTTTAATACGATCTGAAGAAGAGCACATGGTATACAACAGTAGTTGATGTGAAATGACAAGGAAGTGAAACTGAAAAGTGTCTGCTTCTCTGGAAAGGATTAATGGGAGTGTTGCAACATCCTGAAATGAAGAGTTGTGGAGAACGAGTTAGACATTGCGAGACATTTGTCAAGCCACCACTAGCATTCAAGACAAGAACCAAGCATAGATGCCTGACAATTAAGATTCAAAATAAATGTTAGGGAAGCGAGGATAAAAAAAACATATGCAAGAGGAAAATCAATATCTGTGTATAACCACATCAACAGTATGAAATGTACCTAATCGGTTGTGGCCGCTCATGAACCTCGGCCTGCACAGTGACAACAACAGCGCCATTCACAGGTGAGCGTGGAGGTCCTCGTGGTGGAGTAACGTCTGGTGGGACATAGCTGCTCACTCTCTCATGCCGGCGAACTTTCTCTCCTGGCGTAGCCAAGTGGATCTCTTCGTCCAAGCGAGGCTTTTTGACACCTGCAAATGCTTACGTTACAAATTCCTCTGTGTGAATTTTTCCGTTTAAAACAGACTGCAGGGGGGCATAACAAGTAACTTCAATACCTAAGTATGAGAAATATCTATCACGTTTTATACTGATAAAAACGAAAATCAGAAAAGGACAAAAGATGAAGATAAAGAACTAGTTCAATCGTGGTTATGGTGGACAACGTGTTAACATGGAATGGATCCGTGGAAGTACAGGGGAGAGAGTGAAACTAGATATAGGCATTATGGAAAGATATGTAGAAACGTTATGTATGAAAAGGGAAAGCAAGCTTGGACGAATGCTAAGGAAACACTACACTGTGCAAGACATTCTAAACCAGCGATGATTATGAGCAGCGAGGAGCTCAGAGAAGAGCAGCAAGATAACAGGACAGCAGATGTTAAATGATTGAAAGTCGTGAGTAGGAACAAACAGCACACAACTATTGTTGTGATGGAGAGATAAAATAGGAAAAAAAAAGGGACCTCAAATACTGACTGATCGAAAATGGAGTTGCGGGAACAGAAACTTTTGACAGGTTTCAGCAATGTTGTATCTTACGAGATGAAACGTGACAGAAGATAAACTAATAATAACTTATCCTTAACCATGCTTATTGATCATGACACATCTCCAGAAACTTAAATTTCCGAGCAACCTAGTCATCGCTACTCATAGTTCGAGCAGTTCTCATGACCAGTGGTTTAAGCTGTTCTCAACATACTGAGCCACATTATTCACTCAAACACCTCTTTCATCCATTCCAACATCAGTTAATCATGGTACAGCATTTTTTCTTTTAATTTTGTCTAAACGTCTTCAGTAGCCTAAAAATCTTGAAGACAGGGAAGTCAGTTGAGTAGGAATTAGTGGTGACAGATCAAAGGCAAAGGTTATAAACCACTTAAGACACAATGTTCATGTCACAACTCCACTGCCTTCCATTTCACCTTGTCTTGGAGGACGGACTGGAGTCTTCTCTGAAGGTATTGTAAGTTGTTCTTCTGGTTGTTGTTGGTCTTCCTGCAGTCCAGGCGCAGCCAAACTTACTCGCTCTCTCTCAGGCGGAGGTAACATTTCCAGACCTTGCTCCTCTGTGAGAGAAGGTTGTAGATTAACATACCAGAGTCAGTAATAATACGAGGCTGTTCCATGGAACACTGAAGCCTCCTGTCGTGAATCTTATTTAATGGTTGTTAAAATACGATTAGGCAGAAATACAGTTAGTAGCTTATTGGTAAAGTACAACGTTTGATGCAAGTCACAAGGCAGGAACAACGAATATTCTTAAGGGGACGTGCAAATGACAGAAAATCTAACATGTAAACATGCATGTGCCAGTAACTCGATATCTAATAACTCATCTTTTTTTTTTCGACATAATGCTAAGAGAAAGAAGTACACGTGTTAGTACTATGGCATACATCAGTATATGTAGCTTCTTGTATATTTTGTCATGAGCAAAACTGAGACCGAATCTACTACTCAGACCTAAGTATGAGTACCTGCAATTGGCAGCAGTTGGGAAGGATCCTGAATGATGCTAGGAGGAACAGTAGCTTCCAGCTGGGTGGCCTTGGGTGTGAGGTGGATGCTGACGGAAGCAAAGTTGTGAACACGAAAGCTCAGAGTGAGAGTGGCTGATGCACAAGCAGCAGTAATGAAATGAATATCAGGGTGAATTGCAGAACCACTGAACAAAAAAATCACTGGGGAAAAGGAAGGCCTCTGCATAAGTAAAGTACTATACGATAAAAGAAAGCATTCATTAACACGGCATTCACTGAAAGCAAAAGATATAGGTGCATGCTACTGAGAAATGCTGTCTATGTAATGGATAATTAAAAGAAAGCATTCACTGAAAGCAAAAAATATAGGTGCATGCTGCTGAGAAATGCTGTCTATGTAATGGATAAAGCACACATGGATATGAGGGGGATTTATAAAAAAAAATTTATAACTTCTCTGAAGAGCAGCTAAACATAATCCTATATAAGAAAAACCAAAGGGGACATTTTCCCCCTTAAAAGGCAAAGGCAGGAAAAACAAAAAAAGAAATACCAGCAAGCAGTTAAATTGAAGACAACTCACACAAAGTTTAACTGAACTTTCAAGCAAAAAAAAAAAAAAAAAAAAAAAAAAAAAAAAAAAAAGCCTCTGTACTCAAAGACTCTCGTTACCTCCTGCTGGACGAGCCTCTCGACTCCTCGTGGTGTGAGATCAGGAGGGCTGAAGCATCAGTCAGGCTACTGACGTCCATGCTCAGTTGGCTGACTCCTGGACGTGCTTCTTCGCGGGACTTGTCCCCTAACTGTCATGACAAAAATTGAGAGACAAATATGAGTATACAACACACAACGGGTGTCCAGATGATCTGCGGCTTATCAAATGCAGGAAAGTCCGTCCACATGCTACTGTCAACGTATGAATAGGACAAGAATTGAAGGACGTCTTACTTCATTCAGCCGAGATAAATTCACATGGAATGCTCGGTATTTCTCGTCTCATCCTTGGAAAAGGTCGGTTTCATATGAATATAATAGGCATTCGAGAGGTGATGGTAGGAATAAAGAAATGAGAGGATAGGCCACTTTCCTTGTTTCAAGCTAAGGTCATGATTTAAAGTTGGTGACTGGCAAGGTGAGGGGTTAACACTTATAAATCTATACATTCATTAAAGTATGTGGGAGGGTAGCAGTCATTATGCTGTCCCAGAGAGGGGAAAAAAAAAAGAGCATTTTAGAATCGTAAAACCTTGAGCCTCCTAGTCAGCATGTAAGATAATGAAACTGTTCAACTTAAAACTGTTGCTAGCACAGTTTTGTGCATCCTATGTAATGATTTACAGAACATAAGCGCCAGGAACGGACGAAAAAAATTACCTCATCATCTCGCATCCATTCTCCAGCAGCTGTGCACGGTACACACACACACACACACTTGTTGTCTAGCAGGAGAATGTACACAATGTGGATAAAAATATAGAGTACAGTGGCGCAGGGCTTCGAGCAAACGGATTTCCACGTTAACTTTCTTCCCCAAAATTCACCATGATTCTTATATTCTTTTTTCTAAGAAGCTTAACCCCACTTGCCTGGTCCTCAGACATACACCTTCAAGTGGGTATCGTATTCATTCATAAAACTTCTCGAATATACGAATAATAAAAACAGAAATCAAATTCCAACACCATCACACCTGCAGTTGTCTCTTGGCATATGGGCGAAAATCCCAGTGTTCTTGAGCTGGATCTGCACGGTAGTGGCGGGTCAAGAGGTGGGTGAGGGGAAAGGCAAGTGGGCGCCGGTGTGTTGCTTGGTGCATCAGCTGTTGAGCAGGAACCATGCGACGCCACCAGTGAACGTGGATCACGTCCTCACTCGCGGTCTGTTGGGAGAGAGTTGGTGTGAGGAACTGTCACACGTATTCCACCAGTCCCTTAACGAACTGATCTACCTACACTACAGGTATTCCACCAGTCCCTTAACGAACTGATCTACCTACACTACAGGTATTCCACCAGTCCCTTAACGAACTGATCTACCTACACTGCAGGTATTCCACCAGTCCCTTAACGAACTGATCTACCTACACTGCAGGTATTCCACCAGTCCCTTAACGAACTGATCTACCTACACTGCAGGTATTCCATCAGTTTCTTAATGAACTGATCTACCTACACTGCAGGTATTCCACCAGTCCCTTAACGAACTGATCTACCTACACTGCAGGTATTCCACCAGTCCCTTAACGAACTGATCTACCTACACTGCAGGTATTCCACCAGTCCCTTCATGAACTAATCTACCTACACTGCAGGTATTCCACCAGTTTCTTAATGAATTGATCTACCTACACTGCAGGTATTGCACTAGTTTCTTAATGAACTGATCTACCTACACTGCAGGTATTCCACCAGTTTCTTAATGAACTGATCTACCTACACTGCAGGTATTCCACCAGTTTCTTAACCAACTGATCTACCTATCCTGCAGACATGTCGCTTGCTTATCCTAGGTTAGATATATTATCTGAAGTATTTTGATTACGACGTTTAAATCTATCATTAATCTGTTTTCTCAAGACCTTTTATCAGTAACGCCTTACCCTCACTCTCATGGTATCGGCCCACTCCCGTGTTTGTGCCCTGATGGCTTCTGTTGAGATATGAATATTCTGATCTATCTTCAGCCTACGTTGTCGCTTCCTCCTTGTAAGTGCTGGTCCTCCCAGTTCCAAAGGTTGAAGTTCCATCTGAGATAGAATTGAGACATTAGTTCCACTTCGCCATAAGACAGAGTAAATGTGAAAAGAATTCATAATGCTGTGCACTAAAACGCAATGCACCTTGTATAAGTAGAAATGGCGAATCTATAAGTACTTCCTAATGTGTCCCACGACAATGTTGTTCGGCTTTTGATACGAGGAACTCCTTTCACTCCCCATAGGTTTAGTATGATCATACCGAATCTGAATACACGATCTGTACTTAACAAGGTGTTTCTGTCCTCTTTAGACACAATGAAGGAGTTAAACAGACGCGTGACAAGTAACCCCCACACACAGTTGACAATCATTCCTCCACTTCCTAGACTGGACAGAAATTGCTGGCTGCTGGGATGAAATAATTCCAGGAAAATACTTATGTGTAGGAGGGCTGTGCCTGCAACAAGGGAGGTATGGAAAGGGGAAGTTCAGGGGGTGATGGCCAAGGAGGGTGGGGGTGAGGGATGGTGTAGTGGCCAGGGAAGGAGGGAAGTGTTTGTGAGAGGTGTGGTAGACAGGGAGGGAGTGGTGGCGCTCTGCGGGGGAGCAGGCAAACATGTACATGCTGACAATTCTTTTAATGAAAGGATCGAAGTTACACTTGACCAGACTTGACAGATGGTGAGCTTATAATGAAAGCTGTGCTTACTGCAGACCTGTTGTACGGCATCTAGCCACAACGTATGCCTGCTAAGTAGATGCTAGAGAAGGTCCTATCCTACAAAAGTGCGTTTGGGTGGATGTGCTAGCGATCCCTAATCAAAAGTTCATAAATCATGAATGCTCGTTTTCTGACCTGTGAAGGGGGAGCTGTTGCCGGAGGCGCGGCTGCTGTGGTAACATCTGGCGTCTGCTCCTCGGCTGTGGGTGGAGCTGATCCTTTTCTCGGCAGTTCAGGCATGAGGTTCTGGGGTTCGCTGGGCAGGGGTCTCCTCCAGTGGAGGGTGTACAACCAGTACCGGCTCTCTGGAAGGAGCAGGGAGACATAAGAGATTCCGTTAAAGTCTGACGGGTAAATCTAAGGCAAACATTTTTACTTTCATGTAAAACCGTCTTTCTAAAGCTTATCTTGCAACCTTAAATTCACTTTTACCTTACCTTAATTCCATGCACTTTTTATCTTACTAATGTCTATTATATTCATACCTACTCCCACGAAACTGTGATCTTCTCATATATTTCCGTTTTCTATATGCTTACCCTTTCTCTCCTTACTTGGGAAAAAAAAATTCCCCCAATTAGTGGTCTCGGTTTTTTCCTTTGGCTCAGGGGGAGTTTTCCTTTTCAACCATCTATTTTTCCTGTACGGTTCCGTGGAACTAAATGAATCGCTCCAAACTCTGATATTGATACATGACCATCAGGACCAAATACAGTTAGGCGACTTTACCGCATATGTTACATGCATTCCCTTTTTAAGGCAAATTCAGAAAATAAAAAATCAATTCAGCTCGAAACGTTGATACAGTAAGCAATGATCATATCCTGCACGATACTACCATCCAACTTGGAAAATACTTACTCCGTCCGTAAAATACTTACGCCGTCCGTAAAATACTTACTCCGTCCGTAAAATACTTACTCCGTCCGTAAAATACTAACTCCGTCCGTGAAATACTTACTCCGTCCGTAAAATACTTACTCCGTCCGAAGCGTCTCTTGTGCAGCCGCTTCCGCAGGGACGGGCTGTTCTTCAGGCAGGACGACAGGTGGAGGAGCTGAGGGGAGGATAAACCAAATTGTTGATCTGCGTCTGACAAGACTGTCGAACTTCGTCTAACTTCTAATACTGACCTGAATGGCAGACAGAGGCATTCTGAAATAATTCGTTAGTGAATGAAGAAAATGGATGGGGGAAATAAAGCAGGCAGTTGATGGGGAAGTGGTAGCGCGCAAAGGAATGAAGACGTGGAAAGAATATTTTGAAAAGACTTCTGAGTGTGGCACAGGGAAGCAGACATGTTGCATGCACATCGAATCATGGCACTGAAAGTCTTCCACAAAAGCAAACGTGGCACAGCAACAGGGATTGCAACAAAATTTCACAAAGACAAGGTGGAAGAGTTGCTAACTGGTTCATGTGGTTGTTCAACGCGAGTATGGCCGAGTGTTAGATGCCTGAGGGTCGGCAGACGACGGCCTGTATAATGACAGTCTATATAAAGATAAAGGGTCAGAAAAACGAATGATTCTGATTACAAAGATATAACTCTGTTCACTAGACCTGGTAGTGTTGGAGGGTGACGGCATACACAGTACCTCGGGCTGGGGGCAGTGTGGCTTCGAAAGAGGTAGAAGATGTGTTGGTCAGGTGTTTGCTTGGAAGAATTTGTATGACAAATTATTGGATGGTCATTTACCAAACGTTCTTCAGAGTTGAGCGTTTGTAGAGTTACCTCTCTTTATATATCATCTCAAGGACAGTTTGCAGCAAATACAATCCAGTACTACACTCCTACCTAGTGGGGTCATTTCAAGCTCCTCAACCCTTTTAGGCTCTTCGGCTCTGCGTGCATCTTGGTCTCTCACCTCTGCCTCATCCAACGCAGCGCTCCTTCTGATGTCTTCAGTGTCCTGTACGTAGGTGATATAAGAAAAGGAAATTATTCTACACGTTTGCCTCCATGTCATCATAATTTTTAATAATTGTATAAAGAAAGGCTGGAAATCAAGAAATATTTTTCAACCAAACTGTATTCCCATGTCCACATAGCCAGCACTGTGGTGCACGTCATGTCCCCCTTCCTGGCCCGTCACTAATTTTTTTCCCCCTCGCCTCATCTATGCATGGGTTGCTGACATTCAGTCCACAAACTCGCACCCCTCTCTATTTCATCTTTCACAGTAACTCTTTAAGTCACAAGTAATTTTTCCTTCTTTCTGAAAAGCTTTAGTTCCTACTTTTACTTTAAAAAATGGCTTTACTGTTCTTTAAAGTCGTTCAAACTTCACTCACTTCTGGCTTCCATTTCTTGCTGTCCACTGAAGCATTCAGCTTCACTTCCGACGGCGTCCCTTTTTCTCCCACATCCTATCCTCATACTTACATGTCTAAGGCTCTCGACTTATGGATTCCATTTCATCTAATGCAGTTATGATGACCTCATTTTCTCGTTCAACTTTTGGAAGATTTATTTTTTTTTAACCTTTATAATCTTCTAGTTTATCGTAAGCCGGTCTTTTGAACAGCTTGAGCACATAGTACAAGAGAAGGGTTCCCTATGGAATAGAATTCCGGGTGTTGAGCAGTATCAACTAGAATGATAAAACGTCTGGAAAGAGAATAATGTCATCTCCACACTCACAGGCCCAGCTGGGTGCAAAGCAACAGGTCCCTCCCAGGTCGAGAAGCATGGCCCCAAGTCCAGTGGTCCAACACTCCGCAACAGTTCTTGTTGTTCCTCAAACATCTGGAAGGACAAACCCGACCAGGAGGTTAGCAGAGAAAACCGTCTCTTAAATCCTCATTCGTAAATAAGATGAAAACCAAACAGGCATTTTTTTTTTCTTTAACACTTCGACCTTGTTGATGTCGTTAGCTTTCTTCTCCATACAATAATAATATCAACTTTGAAGAATGAAATGAATATTCGTATTACTGAGCTACAAAATCTATTCACAGTACCCAGGAAAGTGTAGAGGAGAGCGGTGACAGATGAAACATGATTCAGGCGGAGTTGTGGTATGGACTAAGTGTTCGCTGTCGAGAATTTGATAAGAAATACTTGGAGATAATGAAGTGTACGAAATACTTATGAATCTGAAGGTAGGGTATGATAGAGCTGACAGGGAAGCCTTGTGAAAAGTGCTAAAGGGTATCAAATGCAGTAGTTTTGTTGTCAAGATGGCGTTTATGCTTTAGCATAGAACTGTACGCAATGCATCGTGTGGAACTTTACTTCCTGATTGTGTTGATGTTTCCTTGTGCAGTTATGCAAGGTTTATTAATGCAACGTTATGAACACTGCTTTATGTGGTTTGAAATGTTCCTATATTGTATTTTGTAATAGTGGGTGACCAGGTGGGTGAGGCATTCTAGGGTAGAGTGATTGAATCATATGTAGAAGATTGAACCTTTCGTAACCTCCCTAAAGTACTTTTTTCTTTCATCAAGCATATTTTGCATGAATATCACTGAATTATACTATACGCAATCACCATTTGTGGTGACCCGTCCAACTTCTATTGACGGGGGAAAAAAAAGAAAAGAGTAAAGTGAAAAATACCCTTGAGCTAGTGAGAAGTAAATCTTCATCTCTCATCGTAATATCCTGAAGGCGAGCACGCATGGGGACCTCCTCAGTCCAGTCGGCCTCCAGCATGGCGAGGATGTTCATATCAGTCTCGGGTGCACTCCTCCGTCTGAGTTCCTCTGGTTCGGCCAAGGTGGTCTGAGCCACGGGGGGAGTAGTTTTAGCTTTAGCTCCTCGTTCTGTGGAGAAAGGAACGATGTCAGCCATCTATCATCATCTTTTTTAACAGTGAAAGAAAAAACTATGACATTCGTCCACAAGTACTTTCCAATATCAATGCTACACATGAACAGATAGTGGATTGGAACTATTTCCAAGCCACTGGAGGAGTTCTTGTACAGAGATATCACAGAACTCTGCTCCTTGCTAATTCATTTGTTCCTAATGCTACCTGGCTAAGGTGTGAGAAGCAATTGGTTACAATGCATTCGGCAAAGCCAAATACAGAGGCAAAGTATTACATTTTGCTTATTCTCGGTGGAACATTTGGCAAAGAATGCCTTCTATCATTAGGAAATTCCTGGAAAAAATAAATCTCATACCACTGTCACGATACTAATATTTTCCTAACATAAACCTGGTTGCTACTAAAAAAAAAACTTAGTGGAAGCAATCGATTGCCTTAACACGATGCAGTTCATCTGACTGCTGTCTTAAAATCCCTGGTAAATGTAAAGCCACACAATAAGACTCAAGGTTAGTACTGCACTTGTTGAAAAAGAAAGTGGAAAATAAGTTCTTGAGCTAACTACCTCCGTGAATAAATTGTACAATGGATACTAAAGCATCTATGTATTACGTCTCCACAGACCTACTCCTCCTACTGGTATTTCCTTTACGTCTGGGAGGTAATGGTGACCGACCGGCTGACCTTACCAGCTACTTTACACAAGTGGATCATCAACTCACTCCTTGGGACGGTGGTATCCTGAAGCCCCGGGATAGGTGTGGGTTCCATGGCAGTCACTTGTTCAATCATAGGGTCTATCGTCACACGCGCCTTCCTGCAAAGAACTCACTGGTCAGCTGCCGGCTTTGGAATGAACTGTTCTTTAATTACGACACCAGATACACACAATAACACTTACGGTATCACATTCACGCATAATGCTGCCTTCAGGAGAGAACAATACATTGTGAGCATTCTACTTTGTTTTCCCCATGCAATGAATAACCTAGTGTTGTTTGTTCTAGTTATTCTGGAAAAGCCTTTGATAAATAATGGGTAATTGGCATCATAAAAAAAATCCATTGGTTCCTTTTGATCGCCACTGATATCACGATATGTTTTCACCACAGTTTGTTAAGATGTTGGTCGACATCAAGTGTATTATTTTTTTCAAATGCCTGAACTTGTCATTTCCCCGAGATCCTTAATGTCTGAGATGACGTCTTTAGACTCAGGACCTGTAGAACCAGCAGCTAAATGCCTTCCACACGTTTCCCACCGACTCTGTGCCTTTCATGCAACTGTTATAACCTACCAAAAACTCATCCAGCATGGACTTCAGAATTCTGTCAAATCCCAACCGAACCCTCATCCACCTAAATGATGTTTTACTCAACTTTTAAGGCCACTGCACCAACCCACTCACTTACCTACATGTGACCCAACCCAGCCGCCACAAGACGAAGCCTCGGTGTGACTTACCCAGCAACGGGAGCGTCCAATTCCATCATCAGTATGCACTGCCGATGTAGTTTCTCGAATGTTTCCAGCGCCTCATCTGCAAGTTGGATGTTATCAATGTGAGTGGACAATGGCCAAAGCCACATGAAATATACATACAACATTTTCCGCGTATTTACATGCCTTGTCAAGTATTTCTACACATTTCGTGATATGTGGCGTGAAAGTCTTAGTGCCATGTTATACAACTTCAGTGAAATATTTACGTATGGAAAAGATAAAGTTGCCTTTATTATGGATATGGTATTTATCCCCAGAGACAGCTGTTTGATTTGCACATATATAATTTCTTATGTGAAGGCCTTGAAGAGGGCTTACAAAGAACCTTCATTAAGGTTGTTCAAGAGATTTGGGCCCTCTCCAGTGTGGAGTTTCCTCACCGAACTGCACAAAAGAGGGGACTGCAAGTGATGGCTAGTGGACAGAAAAACTATTTTCTAAAAGAATTTCAAACAACTCAAGTGTTGCTCCACAGATAATTTCTGTCTACTCAATTACATCAAAGTAGAAAAAAAAGTATATTTCATATATAACTTACTTCCTGAGGTTTGTCTAAATTGTCTCTTGAACACCCAATATATATATATATATATATATATATATATATATATATCCAGGACTCGTACCCTGAACTTTTGCGTGGTAGTCGGGAACGTTAACCGCTCCGATATGATCGCCCCTCATATGGAAATGACTATTCGATTATAAGCAATCGAATACCTTTCGTCTCAAATCCATGAGCAACAGGGTCTAGACTGGTCAACTCCCATCAGGCTTACATTACCTGCCGCTAGCATTTTACAGAACTTCACAGTACAGATGCGGACGTTTATGAACACAAAAATATAGGGGCAATCATAGCCGAGCGGTTAGCATTCCATAACCACCACGCTTTAAAGGTCTTGGGTTGAGTCCTAACTGTTAGAGGGTTATATGTTCTATGGAAGTGCGCGTTATTATGCACTATATTCGAGTGTACACACACACACACACACATATATATATATATATATATATATATATATTAGGTGCACCTAAAGACTGTATATCTTTATCTTACTTTCCAATGGGACACACGTGACTTACCAAGCAGGAAGGTTATTTGGCGGCGGTAGACCTTCACTGTGCCATACATAAGCATGGAGGACAGGTACAGAGAGAACCTTTCATTTACCCGATTCCCACCACGATGCACGTACCGTAAGATCTCATCGCTGTGGACAGAAGCAGTATGGAAATAAAAGCTGAAGCAGAGAATGTGACACTCCAACGTATAGTAGTATATGAGATGATAAAGATTAAGACGAGCATTGATGCCGGAATCTTGTGTAAATGTTCAATTTACCAACATCCGACAGTGTGAGAAACTGTGCTGTCATGATTCGGTACTGCTCAAGGAAACTGGACTAGGTTAAATATCATCACAAGTACATCTACGCCACAGCATATTCAATAAAACATGTACGTGACTGCTTCCCATCCGGAAAATATTTGAGATACTGCAAAGATCACGGATTTCCCTTATGAAACCTTGAGTATGAAACACAAAATCAGGTTTGTGCACGTGACATGCACCATGTACCAAACATTCCACGGATTATTGTGATAGGCTTGTAAAACAGAGGTGCGTAGAGAATGCACGACTGCTTGGAACCGAGCGAAAAAGCTTCAATTTCTGCTGCAGGAAAATCTTCACATAATGACCTACTTACGTGCCTCATTATCGTGGGTATTGTTGTCTTGAAGTGCTGCCCTAGATATAACGAGGGGCCACACAGTACGTTCGTGCGTACATAACAGGCTGTATTCGATTCCACAGAAAAACACGTTTAAATTATTCAGTATGACTTAAGGCGAAGAGAGAGTAACAGCCAACATTACGCGGTTTAGTTTACTAAACAAACGTCAACTTCTTACTAACCAAGTATTGTGGACCTTCACACGCATAACGTCCCTGAAGTTCTTATCTTGACGGCGAGAGTATTTGAACCTTCCAGTGGCCACCAGCCACACCACGGCCAACTTCCCCTTCCGCGGGTTGAGGATGTCGTAGCTGTAGAACATGGTTCGAGTTAATGTAGCCTCTGGTGGCGATGCTAGTACTTGTTAGCGGTCCTGGTCACAACCTCGTAGTGTTCTGCGTAACCAGCCTTCTAAACCTGTCATATGCGAGAAATGGACATCGTTCTTAAACATTTACAGGGCTTAAAGGGGAACTTTACGATACACGGATACATAAACATACTTCCTAATCAAAAGACACCACTACCTCTTCTGAGGCAAGTTGTGTGCATAATAACCATGTAATAGTCATGTACTTTCTCAGAAATCTGCTATGTACTAAGTAATAAACCAAGGGCTATACAAGACAGGAAAGCGGGATGAATCGCGCTGGAGCACTGGCTGCTTTAATTCTGTGCGGGGTCAGAGGAGGATGGCACTGCTTACCATTGTGCTTGCTGTCCTTGTTGACAAAAAGTTTAGACAGTTTTCAGAAGCGTCAACATGGGCGGAGGACAACACCGGTGTGCAGTTTGCAAAAATACAGAAAAAAGATAATCCAGAACCTGTTCATGTTTTTGCAAAGGATAAAGAAAGGTACGTGCGACTTGAAATATAACAAATAACACATATAGGTAACAGAAATGTTATGCACTATGTTGTTGTTGAGTTTGCAGAAAAATGTGCTTCTTTGTTCTTTACAGGTCTGTTGGATTTTTACCTTTATTTTGCTTCATTATTCGATATGTGATTCACTTTATGTTTGCTGGGATTACTATAGTTTTGACTGTTCTTGCTTGTTCCATAGTAGTCTTTGTTACATTGTTTCATATAAGTACACACTTTATTCGTTTTTTGTTTTTTTTGCCTTTTATCTAATACTATGTATCAGCTGGTAATTATATTGATTCTGAAATGTGCTTAACTTTCTTGTTGCTGTCTTGCACATTTTTCATTCTTGTCCATATTCTTTTTCGATTACTTTTTTGTTTTGCTGAAGTGCTTAACATATGCATTTAATTTTCTGCTTATTTGCCTACCTGCTCTGCAAACATTTATTATATGTTTTATGTTCCGCTTATATTATCATTGTTATATTGGTTTTGTGTTATTCTTATATTATACAGTGCATGGGTAACATGTATGGTATATTTCATAATTTTTGTGATTTTTTGTGCGTACAGTGTTTCTCGTTGTGTAATTTAGCCTATTCATATATTTGGCACTTACAAGTGTTTCCATTCTGCTCCTGGCCTGTTTGTTAACCTGGTTCAGAATGAGACTACCATTATATATGAAATGATTTTTTTCAGGTCTCGGTACTTCTATAAAATGAAATAAAATTGTTCCATTTACGTACGTACCAAAAATAGTAGTAACGTTCTCATTGCAACAAGTGCAAATATCCTACGGCTCACCTCGCACCAGCTGCAGCAATAGCTGTTTCAATAACAAAACGCAGATATTAGGCTCCCACAGTTATGAAGAAATGCGTTCACGGCAGATTTTCCAATCTTAGAAACTACATCTGAGGAATACTGCGTACATGAAAATTTACGATGTGAATATAATGGGAGTTTGATTCCAATGAGTAATTATTAGAAAACTATCATCCCAGTGTTAGATCTGAAGAAAGTCGTTGCACTTTGGGATGGTAAATATTTCATATTTTGTTTGAGGACCCACAAAAGCACAGTGTTAATAAGCTAGCACTGGCTGTTTTTAGTCGAAACTCGACATGGTGTTTGCAGCAGGACTGAGCCGCAAGTCAAAGACTTCAATTTGCCAGTGCGTTCAAGTAATTTTCACTACTTTTTAGTATACAAGTTAAGGGAGTATATAAATGCAGTTACCATGGTGAGCTAGGAAAGGTTTAACCGCGTATTTTTTCCTATTCGCTTCGATTCAATAGTCAAAAACCCTACCTAGCCTAATCTGCTTTTTTTATTTTGCAATTTCCAACAAAATGTACGTTGACATTTCGATTATACCGCTCCGTTTAGCAATATGCTTCAATACATTTTCTAACAGGTTAGTTTAATCTATTTCACACTACGTTGAGTGTAGAAAATAAGTAATTGCTATCATCTAATAAAGTGGCTCTCATCTTTCCCACGACACTAACCGGTTTAAAATGGGAAAATACATTAAACCTGAATATATTCAATATTCATTACTTAACATAGAACCACGTCATATATATATTATAGAACCACGTCATATATATATTGCCCAATATTCATGATCTTTTTCACACCAGATTGAAACTTTCAGCTAACACCACAAAACACTCTGGACAGCCATCGTTCATCATCGGGTTATGACAACTGACAAGGAATGAGAGCAAATAAGTTAAAGCAGGTTGTCATCCTTATCATTTTTTTTAATTTCAGGTACCCTGTCACCAGTGGAAACTTTATCGTTCCTAACCTTCGCAAAGTGGTTTCTTTTCTTTCTGTTACGTTGCTTTAGCAAAGTTTTGTGCTTAAAACAATGGCCAAAATATTGCTATTACACCGGTATTACTGAAATCCCTGGCCCTTGCTTGACATTCGACTTAAACTACGAAATTTATGGATATAAGTTATTATACGCATTAAATCATTTACTAGAATATGAGACTTTTACGAATTAAGATATATTTCAAACAGGCCAAATTATTACCGGCACTGAATTGTACATGTGCATATGTAGGCACTTGTACATTTGCCATTAGGCGAATGTGCAATGTTGACTTGCATTCGATAAGATCAATCAACGCCTAATAAAAAAAAAAGTTTCTGGTCGAGCAGTTTAATTCGTCATATGCATCGAGTTATAGCCTAGTCTGTTCCGTGTGGACTTTATGAACAATTTTTTTTCCGTAAATTTGAGTAGCACTTACGCCCTTAACCTCTTAGAATCTGGTGGTGTAATCTCTCCATAATAAATAGGTTACATTGAATTTATCACATTTTTCATGGCTGTCTGGAAATGTACACGGTGATTTTCAAAGTACTTTGCGCGCCACTCTGGGACACGTAATATTTTCATCCCACCTGAACCAGCCAGAACTACCAAGTGTGGCACCTTGAGCCAGAAGTTTGGGGTCTCCTCGGGCCAAATTACCTTCAAGAATGGTGCCATATTAAAATAAAGACGTTAATTAGTTCAGCAGATACTGTTTATAGCCGTTCAGTCACAATTCAATGTCCATCTATCTGGCAACGGACTAACGAATGAAAACACTCAAAACACAAACCTGCTCCTAGATACTGAACACAAAATGCAAGTTATAAAGGGTTGCTCTCACTCTTCGACGTCCAAAAAAGCAAAATCAAAGTTCTTATAGAGCACTAATCAAGAGTTACACGAGAGGACAAGTACCTTGCATCACTCACTCTCGGGTATGTCGCGAGACTGAAGTTCCCGCCAAATTCAGTTAGGTTTCTTTATTCATATGAAAAAGGCGGGAAATTTTGTTCGATTGCTTTTTATGACTTCGATTGATTTATTACTATTACTGCATATTATCATCTGTGGGTGTGATTCACATCTCTAAATAATGAATATTACCAGAAATGTTTCTGAAGCTATGATTAACTATTGAGTTGATCTTAGATTCAGTTAATGGGTGTACTTCCATTCTTTTTTTTATTTCGAGATGAGTTGTTTGAACAAGTTATATAAACTATTTAAAGACTTCTGAGATAAAAAGGCAAGAAAGAAATTAAGGGGTATTGTTATCAGATATACTGTTTTATTCATAATCAAAATCAGCGCATTTAGTTAAAGTGTTCATAAGGTCCTCAGTAATTTGTCGACAAAGGAGATAAGGCGCTCATTTTCACCATCCATCTTGGTTCTCTCTCCGCTTCTTATTCATAATTAATCCTTCTTTTAGTTCATCCATCATATTGATCCTTGATCGCCTTCCTGGACGATTCTCGTCTATTTTCTTCAATCACGTTCCTCAATAATTCAATCTTCCTAGAATATGCTAAATGCATTTTACCTTTTCTATGATTGCCTTCGTGAGCTTTTAAGTAGGCTGCGTCTAATTCACTCATTTACTTCTCGTTCTTTCAGCCCACTTTATCCCTTCATACCCAAATGCCTATCTAACCTAACAACTTATTCTGTCCTTAGATCTCAGGACCAAATCCACGAAATATTTAGATATCTTTAATGTACGTTCTTTATAGGCAACTCCCTCGTCTGAGGGAAGGCTTCCATTGTTATCCCGATCCTTGATATAAGTTCTTCCTTCTATCTTCCATCCTTAAAACTCTATATCTTGCGTTCTGTTATGGTGTTGAGGACTCCATCTTGAAAGACTGCACTTGTCATTTTTATTGATATATCCTACGTTTATCCTCATACCATACTCAGCATTGTGTTGTGTAGGTTTGCCATCTCTTGTGTATTTTATCTATAAATGTCTATCGAATGCTAAGCCAGAAATCGTGCAATCATGGTATAAATGATGGGAAAAATTCTTATGTGCTTCTTTGCTAGCTGGTCATCTGGAAACCATACATCCCGTACCATTCCTCCGACCTGTAACTCCTCCTCAGTTCCTTTAATCGAATTTGTCATCATTATATGAACTGAAAAAGTGATGGGTGATAATAAACACCTTTCAGAGTTCTTGTCTAAGATTCTATCTTCTTTATTATTGCCTGATGCAGCTCGGTGAATTGCTTCTAGGTCATTTGACTACTGTACTGTCGTTTGCCTTCATCAGCCATTTCCAGAATCTCCATTAACATTGTAGCACTCATATCACGACCCATATCTCGTCCCACGTCCATCCCCGAACCCGGACTGAGTCCTCCGAGTTGATTAACATTTATTTCAAAGTACTGCAGCTAAGGCAATTTTAACAGAGGAATGCAGGATATGATGAGATGAGGTGGATGTGGATGCATAGTAGGAGACACGCAACAAGCAACAGGAACAAGAACTGAAGGAAAGTGTCATTGGCTGACCCTTAAGATGGTGCTGTAATAATGGCTGATAGGATCATTCATTTTCTAAAAGTTATTTCCTGAAGAAGATCGATAAACTGTTCAGAAAAACAATACTCTTTATGGTACAGATTCATTTGATATGACAACATTTATCTGTTCAGTGAGCAAAATATTGTTTGTCGCCACAGTAGGGCATTCATGTACGAGTCATACATATTAAGTAGTTAAATACAACATTCATGGGAGCTGAGTTCAAACCTTGTTGTTTTTATTAAATTTGTTTCAAGATGAACATCATGCTAGTAAATACGCTGTTGGGGAAACTAATGTCTTTAATATTAAGTACATGGCGAAAAACGATATTTTTCTTTTTAGGTATATGTGTTACAGTCGTAATCATCCATTGATAACATATAATTTCAAAGTCCCATTTTCTTCAACAAATGTAGATATTTGCCAACACCGAGGGATGGAAAAGAAGATATAGACACTGCCATTGTTGGTATGGGAAGACTGTAAACAAACCTCGTCGTCTGCGCAGTGTTCTGTCTGTGGCCAGCTACAAAAGCCGTCAAGTCTGTCTGTAAAAGACCCTTACTTTATTACCGAATAGTTTTCACAAGACACACAGCAGTGAATCATGGTGAAGTGAACTTGCTAGCTAAACACTGACTCTACAGAAAGTGGCCAACTTAAGGTAGGAACTGTAAACATTCAACTTAAGTCGATCCTACCCACACTGTGTTGAGTCCTTCAGATGATAATGATCAAGGTTCAGGAGCAAAACAGGCCATAGTTATATGTTGTATTACTCTATTTTATGAGCCAAAAGTTGTATAAACAACATTAGATTATGACGGGAATATGAGCGGGTTGGATATAGAGTGTAAAGTGTAGAAACAAAACATAGGTGGCGCTATGTGTGGTGTATGTTTATTCAGTGTGTGGGTGGCTGGCTTGTTGATGCAGTATTTCCATATCAGTGGCGTATTAGGGCTTTGTGTATAATGACCGATGTTGTGCATTAGCGAAAAGTAGCTAAGCTAGGCTTAGGGTTGGTCCTGAGCCTGTCTTTTTTTTTCTTTTCCTCATTTCCCATTTTCTGTTTCATTTGTAAAACGAGAACCCACGTCCTCACTTCATTGCTAATGTATGATATGTTAAGCTACGTGTATCTTGATTTTTTTTCATAAGTTTGTTCCTGAACTTTCTGTTTGTATGATCAAGGAAAGTTGTAAAAGAGAAAAGGGGATATCTCGTATAATTTATGCATAACGTTGGAAACAGTACGCTGCCTTGTGGTAAACCCACTTAGTAATATAAATATTAACGTTACTGTGTTTATTTAAGAAAGTTACATAGGAATCTGTAATTTCTGACGTGCGAAGTGGCTAAACTTACGCTGGAAGCCTCTCCACCGTACTTTATCAGTTTTGCTTACATATCTTCGTAAAAAGAAAAAAGATGTGATGTTCATTTGTAGTAATATTTATTTTTTTTGTGTGTAGCTGTTGATATTGCGAAGGTGGTGGTGCTTCTACCCCTCAGGAAGCCAAATTATCCTTAGTTTGGTAGTATTAAAAGTTGTCTTATGTCACCTTAAATGCTTTCCCTGCTGTCTCTTAGAGGGAAAGAGGACGTCATATCTTTGTATCATCAATTTTAGCTTGGTTTACCTAATCTCGGGAGAAAGTGACCGCGTTGAACATTACGCTGTAGCTATTGAGAAAGTAGTGAAGGTCACTTTGTGGTAACTTACTTGATTTGTTTCTCGTCTATTTAGCTCTTCCCCTAGGGGTAGTATTTAGGATGGTCATCCGTGGCTCTGGTAAGTCCAAACTCATTAAGATACAGCTGTTTGGGAACAATCGAGCTGCCTGTGGTCTGGTGCAGAATGGGTCCTTCCCTCCTCTTTCTGAGGTCATTACGTCAGTACTTTAAAATTACGTTTCTTGCGTAGTCTGTCTTCTTTGTTCACTGATTTTTCGATTTTACAAAATACCCCCCTATCTGACATAACTTACTGTCGTAAATTAGTCAAGCAACTCATCATGCATTTGTGCAGGGAATCTATATCTATTTTTCGTAAAGGTGTATTTCAAGGACATATTTATATTGGAAAATCATATTTGAATTCGCTACTGTTAGTACAACTCTCCTCCACCTGCTGGGATCTTTTTAAAGAATTTTGAGTTATTTTAGTTGCTTTGGTTAAGTGTTGATGTGTTCATTCTGTAAAACCAGGCCAAGAAACCTAACCTAACTTAGCATTTTTGTTAAAGGTGCAAATAAAGTTCTTGCTGTTAACAAATTAATGTTCACGATTTTTGTCGACATAGCTGATATAGCTAGATAGCAAAGTTATATTTAAATCATCCCATGTTTATATCATTTATATAAGACAACGTTATTTGCAGTGTGAATGAATTTGTTTGGAACCGCTCTAGTGGGCCTTCGCACCGCCGACATACTGAAAAAAAAATATTGTTCACAGAAAACAGGGATGGTTGCTTGAGTCGATAACTATTCTATTCTAACTGTTACTTAGCCTACTTAGATTAATGGGACACGATACTTGTGATACTGGAACGATGAAATTTTCATGGCAAAAATGATATTACAAGAAAGAGCTTGATATTTTTTCCTGAAATGTTAGCGAATCGTTTTAGGTTAGGCTATTGCTTATGTCCTTTATGAAACATTATTTGAATTCTAGCCAGTTGTTGTATACACATGCTTTCTTATAGCGCCATTGCTTTTGTAAAGGATCATATGACATTTTCTTCTGTACTGTGCTTCTTTAAAATGTAATATTATCTTGTACTGGTGGTTTAATTATTGTCTAAGTATTGTTGGTTTATATTCTTGTAATCGTTTGTCCAAATGATTTTTTTTCAGGAAATATAGTATCATATCACCTCGCCTAACCTAACGCAACAACCAAACCTAACCTAATCTAATCTAACCCAACACCCCAACATGACCTGATAGATCTAACACAACGACCTAATTTGACCTAATATCATCTAACCTAACAGCCTAATCTATCATAACCTGGGAACCTAATTTTGTTGGAATCGTGATGTGAAAGCTTGGGGTGTAGTGGTAAAAGCGAGATCGTGGAGAGTGAAGTTTAGGTCGCATTTGAATGGTTTAAGAAAGTGTGCATGGCAGCATGACACACTGATCGTGTGTGCTTTATGACTGGACAGAGGCTGAGATTTTCCCGCCGTATGAATGTGAATGAGAGCTAAGTAATGAAAAATTTTACAGACGAATTGATGATCCTATATGGAAGGGTATGGGCTAGGATGGCGTTACAAAGATAAGAAACCAGTTGCAGGTGAAGAACACGGTAGGCTATGGGAAGAGGATATGTATTCCAGATGTTTGCGCTCGGGGAATTAGCTAAAAAAAAAGATAGTATGGAGCGCTTGTAGGTATAGAAGAAGCTTAAGATAAAGTTAATATCAGGAGAGGGACTCTAAGTGAGAAATGTCTACTGTACAGTGTACACAGAAACCGCCTGGATACTGCCGACAGCTAAAACAATAGAGGTGGTGGGCGTGAGAACGTATGGTGGAATGATGAGTGAGCAGTGTGGGATGAGGGTGGTAGTGCGTCAGGCCTGTGTGTGGCGTTGTTACCATGGTTGTTTGATGTTTTTCTTGGTGCATTACGTCACCACCGTTGTGGCATGTACACGTTACTGTTCTCTTGGCTGAACTAGTGTGGTAGGACGCAAGTCGTTCTAACGTGTGTTGAGGAGGAGCATGTTGACAGTTAATGGCGGGTTAGAGATATGTTCTTGTTCCTGAAAGATATGAGCAGATGCGATGTGGTATCAGTATAGTTTAAAGAGAGGAATTGGGAACTATCGTTGAGTTCAGGTATTTAGGAATATCGATCAGTAAGGATGGTAAAGAGGAGACTGAATCACCGCAGACGAAAATTGGAGGTGCACATAAATTCAGTGGTGCATGGAAAGAAATTGAGTGTATCGTATAAGTTTTGTATGACGGAGTGCTTGTCCCACCTCTTATGTATGGATTTCTCATCGAGTTAGGAAGGTGAATGATGAGAACAATAGACATGGGTAACGTCGTATAGTTGGAGTGAGAAGGGCAGATATGAATATGAGGATGTTAGGAGACGTATGTCGCGTGAAGAAATCATTTTTAAGAATGGCACATTCATTAGACCGCGGAAGAGATCGTCAGCTGCAGCGAGGGAAAATTTTTGTGGTCACGGCGGCTTGGATGGTGGCGTGTTGTGCTGGCTGGGTGTATGTAGATGGAGACCGTTAGACTCGGGTGTGTGTTCCGTGGATAATTGAGTTGAGATCTGTGTGGAAGGTTCTGTGACCTCAGCCGAGTTGTTATATGATTATTTAATAGTTTGCATTTATATCATCATTCTTAAACATGACTCCATGGACGTGTATGACCTGTAGATATATTTGACTTGCTAATGATAACAGATTTGATATAATTCAGTAGTGTTTCATGCATTGTAAGGACCATACCTGCGTCCTCTTGCCATGGCCTGAGTGTCACAACTTTCTTGCAGGTGCCTTGTGTCCGGGTGTGGCCCGCGACAGAGCAGGGGGCGGCGGCCATGGCGTGCCGTTGACCCATTGTGACAAACCTGCAAGTTAAGGGAGCTTGGCGTGACGAGGTAGGTGAGAGTGTCGTACAATATTAGTTTCTTCCAGAGTAAAGTGAGGTAAGGATGATTACGGCAACATAAACAGGGATGGAAGAGGGTCATGTTTTTTTTTTTTGACATTTTTTTTGTATTATTATTATTATTATTATTATTATTATTATTATTATTATTTGGAAAATATTTAATTTTTTTTTTTTTAATTTTCCAAAAGAAGGAACAGAGGGGGCCAGGTGAGGATATTCCAAAAAAGGCCCAGTCCTCTGTTCCTAACGCTACCTCGCTAACGCGGGAAATGGCGAATAGTTTAAAAGAAAAGAAAAAAATTATTATTATTATTATTATTATTATTATTATTATCATTATTATTAACTATTGAATATACATACCTGATATTACCCTGGCCGAGAACCTTGCCTTGTGTTATAACTTTGATCGAGTATCATGATTTTCAACATAACCTACAAGACTGGATCAGCCCTATTCACGACCCAGTGACATTTTCCTCCTCTGAAACATATTCGTAAAAGTTGAGAAAATGATTACAATTTTCTCAGCAACTTCGTTGGTGATTGTCGTTCTGCCAGAGGGACATACGGGAGCCCTTTCCCAAGGGCTAGGAAGGGTATGAGACGCCAACGCGTCAGCTGATGTCGCTGTTATCTGTCACGGTGACGGGATGAATATAGTGTCACCAAGGACCGAGTCCCACAACACCCGTCGCTAGACTACACCCGCCCGGCAGATTGTGTCTTTGGCTTCGACAAAAACTCCCGTCGACGACCAGATGTCATGTTCAGCGGGTCGCATGATGCCGGGCGTGATATACACCGACCTTGCTTGTGAGTGAAATTCATCCGGCCTATCCGGCTGGGCTGTGTGTTGTCTGTTCTCAATAACTTGGTGAGATAGGATCCTTTCCCAGAGGAACTGAGGTTAGGTCATCGTTGTGAACTCCCTTCCATATGGTTGTGGTGGGGAGGAGAGGCCTGGTTGAGGGAGGGGCACATATCACTGCTCCCCCTACTCTCCTCACCGCCTGTGTAGCCTTTCACTGTATTTTAAAGTGACGTTACAGTGCACATGGTCCGACTCGGTTCGTTCCCGTCTTGTTTCTCTCCAAGGAAATTCTGGCGAGGACGGGCACAATGTGACCGTGTTGTTTGGTGATCGTTGGCGGGGTCAGGGTCAGGTTGTCAGGTGGTGTGGTGGGTGGAGGGGTGAGGGTACAGCCATAGAAGGTACCGTAAAAATAAGGAATCCTCAGGTCATCTGTTAGAAACAGTTGTATGCAAGACAGCAATTACTTTATTTTCCTCTTGTGGATGCATCATCTGTCTGACACTCACCTGGTTCCCATGACTTGTTCCTCCTCCTCCTCCTCTTGGCGACATTGCACAAAGCTCCTGTGGTCGTATGTGGTTCTGATGAAATCATACTCACTCGGCTCGACCGACACCCGACCTGCAATCATAATCCAGTCGTCTTGACCTGCCTGATGTCTCTCCAGGTAGTGAGCAGATAGGGCGACATTGCCATCGAACTAGGCTATCCTCCGGCATCTAGCCTCCCACCGGTCAATGCCCTCATTAAATCAGCGTCAGTAAACTAGGCTACCACGCCCACACAAGTGGTACCTCATCTCCCACGGCCTTCTTCGGGAGCAGCCCCAAGTTGCTCTGGCGCCCGACTTCCCTGGCAGGACTCCTGTGGAACATTGCCAAGGAACATATCTCACAGTAGCCTCAGCTTTGGAGTTTTCGACACCACGCCTTCTACGGCACAACTTCAGCAACTGCCCACTGATTCAGGACCACGGCAACGCCTCCTCCCTCCTGCATATGCTCCATGAGACCAGGCATCCTCGTAACTTCTTCGATGGAACTCCTATCTCACCACACCACGTATGTAACGAAACCACGGAACTTCTCATACACGACTCTTCAGTGTCCGGAGTCCGACGATACAACCTGCTTCACCTCATGCCTCTGCACCAGCACCACAGGACTTCCCTATTTCGCCACGTCTTCTGCATCAGCACCATGGGAATTCTGCTTGCATCATACCACCATACCTCCATTCACCTCACCTTTCCTAATCCCGCACCACTCGCAGCAGTTCGCCCTGAGCTAACATTTCCCCGGTACTTATCAATCAGGTGATCTGTGTTGCCCGTGTTTTTGAAGCCTCGCTCTCAATCCGTCGCTGTCACCGAGAAGATTGACGCCCTAAGTACGCCTGCTGAATTATGGATACTGATGGTCTGAGTGGTGAGAGTGGGTGTAGGGAGTGAGAGAAGGTGGTGAGAGTGGTGGGTGTGGCGTGCAGCCAGCTGGGGGCTCCTCCTCTTGACCTTTGGCCTGGCGTGTCACGGGGCCCTCCTGGCCAGCCCTTCCAAACCCACTGGCACAGGCCTACGCCAGAAGCCTACCGTGTATAAATAAAACCCGACAGTATTTATCTGCCTCTTTTCAGACTTTCATAAGGGTTCTTGATTATTTAGCTAGAGATGTAATTAGACTCTGCTAAGTAATACGGGGCGCATAATACATTAGGAGGGCTGATGATACAATGGTGGCAGTGGGGATACATGTGTACCTATGTCGTGGAGGGAAATACGTGAGTGAGGAGGGTGGTGGTGGGGTAAATATAAACAGAAGTAATGAAGTGGAGGGCCACTCGTCTTGTGTTACTGGTAGGGTAACCCGGGCTGTTGTATATCCACCCCTCTCTCTCTCTCTCCTACCCTCCACCCCTCCTTCCCTTCCTCCAGCCCTGCCACTTCTCACGTCCCCCCGACACACTACACACTTCACTTTTTACATGTTTCAGACGACCCCTCTTCCGCCCCTCCGTCGGCTTGTGACACTTCTGACGACTCCCTCAGGTCGTCTCCTCGACATTTAACTCCTTGAAATTTCTGTGTCTGTCGATTTAAAATCTTTTTTTTTCGATTCAGACAAAGCATATCAGGGATAGCATGGGTGCCGGGTGCATGGCTTGGGGGATAGGTGGAGGCAAGGATAAAACATACAGTGGGTATGGTGCAATAGCAGAGGAGGGGTGTTCAAGTGGGCCCACTAGAAAGGTAAGAACACCATTATTGTTAGGAGTATGAATACAACTCCAGTAGCATGGGACATGAGTTTACAAAAAAATAACAGGGTTCATATATTGGGTCTGTAGAGTACACAAGAAACGCCATCTTCAGATGTGAAGTGGACCCTCTGTGTCGCAGGCCATACATGAACCCTGCGGTCACCCATGTGTACAACAGATGTACTACAAGTCTAACTGCACCCTGGGTGCTTACCTCCTCCTTCCTCTAGCTATGTACCGGCCTCCTACAATGTCAAGATATGCTTCTATATACATCATACACTTGCCTGTTGAAGTAGATCTTCGTATGTAACCTTCAGTATCACTCTGTATCCTGCTGATCATGTACCATGTTTGTAAGGTACCTTACAAAACTCCCTTTTGAACCCCCACTGTATCACTTGCCAGTTGACGTTCACCTTGGACGTTGTATACACAAATCAGTGATGTTTTGCCACCTCTGATTATAATGTTTGTCCTCGTACCCAGACGAGCCCTGGTGGTCTGAAACTTGTAGCAAGCGAGTTGCCTTGCTTTATATCAACCCAGGACCATTAATGCTGGTCTTCCTTTTCTGACGGGAAGAGGGCCCTCAGGGTCCCTGGGCCAACTCCGGCCCACTTGACTCCCGCCTTTGTTGATGTATTGTACCCACTGGGAGATCAGTATTGCCTCCCACATACCCTAAGACATGTACCCTCCACCAGCGCTTTAAAAAAAGTCTATGTACATTTAGACCACTTAAGATGGTCGTGTTAAAATCACAGTTGAATTAAACTGGCAGTGACACAACAGAAAGGGACTCGAGACATTGTACAGATTCGGTCTCAAGTTATCAGTGTAGCCCTGTGTTTGGTAACGCCTGGTGTGCAGGTGAGGCTTAGGGAGGTACTGTTAGGCATCAGGTGCTGAAGGGGGTGACTGCAGAAGAGTTCCTGTGTTCGTCACCCAGTCTGAGGGCCCTTGCCGTCGACTCGTATGTAAACGAGGAGATGCAGACTCCTGAAGGCGGGGGTTAATTTCGTGTTTCTTTTTTTTTATTCAGAATTCCCTTTGTGCAGGTATAGAAGGCTGAGTGTGGGACACATCTCAGAAGGTTCGTGAGAGGGGCCTGTTGGGCTCAAAGGGATGATGACATTCATTTGTTTTATGGGATGCTTTACGTACTCTCCCACACGATCTCTTTCGTAGGTTGACGAAATATAGTCGGATAGACGTGTTTAGTCCTGGATAAGATTCGTGGAGCGTGAAGGTGTCTCGCTTCTGAGGGGAGGTATTATTTGTGGAGGGCGGGACGCACAGCCCGAGGTCTTCCCTGCTCCTGGACGACGTCGCCTGCCTCGCCTTGCGTCACAGTAAGCCGATAGAGACTCGGCCAGGCACAGGTGCACTTAACGACTGGTTCGTCCCACTCACGAATAACCTGCCCTCAGCCTGGCTAGCATACCACTGGTACAACCAGAACCCAGCTGCCTGGTTAGCATACCGCTGGTACAACCAGAACCCAGCTGCCTGGCTAGCATGCCACTGGTACAACCAGAACCCAGCTGCCTGGCTAGCATACCACTGGTACAACCAGAACCCAGCTGCCTGGCTAGCATGCTACTGGTACAACCAGAACCCAGCTGCCTGGCTAGCATACCACTGGTACAACCAGAACCCAGCTGCCTGGCTAGCATGCCACTGGTACAACCAGAACCCAGCTGCCTGGCTAGCATACCACTGGTACAACCAGAACCCAGCTACCTGGCTAGCATACCACTGGTACAACCAGAATGCACCCTGACTACCTTTCTGATGCCTTCGAACATGTCTCTTCCTCTAACACCCTTTAATACATCCTGACTCTGTCACTCCCAGTGCCATCCACCTTTGCTGCTGCTGCTGTGTCTGCTGCTGTGTCTGCTGTTGGCCGGTGCTCAGCAGCAGTACACAGTGTGAGGGATGATCACACAGGACATGACTCTCTGGTTGGCCTTGTTTTTCGTCTGGCTCCCTGTCTAGTGGACCATTGTAGTCCCATTTGGTGCTGCTACCGACCATCTGTCGCTGCTAATGATCATCTGTTGTTTGCTAGTGGTCATCTGTCGCTGCTAGTGATCATCTGTTGCTGCTAGTGATCATCTGTCGCTGCTAGTGGTCATCTGTCGCTGCTAGTGATCATCTGTTGCTGCTAGTGATCATCTGTTGCTGCTAGTGATCATCTGTCGCTGCTAGTGGTCATCTGTCGCTGCTAGTGATAATCTGTTGTTGCTGCTAGTGATCGTCTGTTGCTGCTATTGATCATCTGTCGCTGCTAGTGATCATCTGTTGCTGCTGGTGATCATCTGTCGCTGCTAGTGATCATCTGTCGCTGCTAGTGATCATCTGTTGTTCGGTCTACCACACACACACAATGATGGTCAGGGATGTTTCGTGAAGACCTGAAGAACTGGAGTCTTGTGTTCAGTTAATGAGTGAGGCGGGGTCAAGGGTCAGGTCAAAGGGTAGTCGCGTAGTGTTAACTTCGTGTTCAAGGGCCCATACCCTTGTGCTCAAGGGGCGTGTCATTGTGCAAAAGAGCCGTGCCATTTGCGAAAGGGTCATATTTTTGTGTTCAAGGGCCTTACCGTCGTGCTCAAGGGCCGTGCCATCGTGCTCAAGGACCGTGCCATCGTGTTCAAGGGCCGTGCCATCGTGTGTGTTCAAGGGTCGTGCCATCGTGTTCAAGGGCCGTGCCATCGTGTTCAAGGGCCGTGCCATCGTGATCAAGGGCCGTGCCATCGTGTTCAAGGGCCGTGCCATCGTGTTCAAGGGCCGTGCCATCGTGTTCAAGGGCCGTGCCATCGTGCTCAAGGGCTGTGCCATCGTGTTCAAGGGCCGTGCCATCGTGTTCAAGGGCCGTGCCATCGTGCTCAAGGGCCGTGCCATCGTGATCAAGGGCCGTGCCATCGTGTTCAAGGGCCGTGCCATCGTGATCAAGGGCCGTGCCATCATCATCAAGGGTTCGTGCCACCATGCCAGTGTGCCATGCTGGGCCATACTATCGTGCCGAAGGGTCATACTCTTGTTCTCAGGGGGCCGTACCGTCGTGCTCAAGGGCTGCACCATCGTGGCCAAAGAGGTTAATGAATTAATCACTACCATCACTTGAAGATGAGGAGGAGGGCTGGGTGGTGGCAGGGCGGCGGGCCAATCATTGAGTTAGCCTGGCCACGGCCAGCGGCCGCTCAGGAAATGCCACTGATGAAAGGCCTGATGGTGTGGCCAGCATACACTGGCATCACGGCAGCCATCCAGGCTTTGTGTGTGTGTGTGTGTGTGTGTGTGTGTGTGTGTGTGTGTGTGTGTGTGTGTGTGTGGGTGGGGTGGTTGGCCCAGCCAGCTGGCACGCAGGACCCCAGCTGGCTATAGGCACGTCCAGGTGGTCATGGAGAGGATCAGGTGGCCACAGAGGTCCAGGTGGTCATGCAGAGGATCAGGTGGCCACTGAGAAGCGCAGGTAGCCATGGGGAGGGTCTGGTTGCCATGGGGAGGGTCTGGTTACCATGGGAAGGGTCTGGTAGCCATGGGGAGGGTCTGGTTGCCATGGGGAGGGTCTGGTAGCCTTGGGGAGGGTCTCGTAGCCTTGGGGAGGGTCTGGTAGCCATGGGAAGAGTAAGGTGGCCATGGGGAGGGTCTGTTGGCCATGGGGAAGGCTAGTGGTTATGGGAACAGTGTGGTGGCCATAGGGAAGTTCCGATGGCCTTGGGAAGGGCTTATTGGCCACAGAGTGGGTCTGGTGGCCATGGAATGATGCAGTGGCCCTGGGGAAGGCCTGTTGGTCATAGAAATGGGGAGGTGGCCATGGGGAAAATCTGATGGCGTTGGGGTGAATCTGTTGGCCATGGTAAGGGTCTGGGGGGCCACGGGGAGAGTTTGTCGGCCTTGGCCATGGTGTGGTGGCCATAGGGAGGGTATAGTAGCCATGATAGTGCCGGACGGACAAGAGAAGCTGTGGTCATAATCCTCATTCCACCCAGCTGGCACCCCCCACCAGCCCGCCCTCCCCCCCAGTGGCTGGGTAGTGTTCCGCTGTACCCAACACAGTCACACGCACTCAGCCAGCCAGCCACCCAGCCAGACGAGCCCTCAGCCAGCCAGCCAGCCGGACAAGCCTTCAGCCAGGCCACTCAGCCAGCCAAACAACCCTCAGCCAAGCCACTCAGCCAGCCAAACAACCCTCAGCCAGGCCACTCAGCCAGCCAAACAACCCTCAGCCAGGCCACTCAGCCAGCCAAACAACCCTCAGCCAGGCCACTCAGCCAGCTAAACAACCCTCAGCCAGGCCACTCAGCCAGCCAAACAACCCTCAGCCAATCCACTCAGCCAGACAGACAACCCTCAGCCAGGGCTTCAGCCAGGGCATTTACGCACCATCAGACCTGCCATGAGCGAATGAATATACGTTCTGATATGCTATCACTGAATTGTTCTGGCTGCTCACATTATGATGAATGATGATAATTACAGAAAATATAATCTGCTTAAAGTTCACCCACTGAGGGTAGTGTTTACGTGGGAATAACCCGTCAGTTGGGTGAAACACATGGACGTTCTGGGGAAGGGCTGGATGGCGGCTTCGGGTTCTCTCCAGCCTTGAGGCTCAATCCATTGGTGTCGGGAGCCGCCACTCACTTAGGTATGATGGTCTGGCCTTTAGACCTGACTCTTAAAGGGTTCGGTCAAAACCTAGCCTATCATACCCAAGGGCCGACCCATAGTGGTCAAGAGGTCTAAGGAGCGGGTCAGGTCAAAAGTCCAGGTTCATCATACCCAAGGGCCGGCCCATAGTGGTCAAGAGGTCTAAGGAGCGGGTCAGGTCAAAAGTCCAGGTTCATCATACCCAAGGGCCGGCCCATAGTGGCCAAGAGGTCTAAGGAGCTGGTCAGGTCAAAAGTCCAGGTTCATCATACCCAAGGGTCGGGCCGTCGTTGGTCACGAGGCTAAGGAACCAAGCAACAATGGTACACATACATGTTTGCCTCCCACGCCCCGCGTGTGGGCCTCCTTGTCAACTAATTCAGCGACTCCCTCAGCTTCGGGAACTGTGCACCGCCGCAAAACACTTCTTGAAACTCCTCAACACTCCTCACACTGCCGCAGTGGGTGTGGAATTGAGGTAAATAAGGAAATAACTTCAATAAGGAAATAAGTCACCCCCCACACTTGGTTAAGGGGGGGTCGGGGGGAGGTCCCTTACAGACGCAACACAAAGGCGAAGAAGAAGGTAGTACCTCAACCAGACCCCCTGCAGGGTGTGGTCTGGCTCGGTAAATAACTTCTTGTTTATCTTTTTCAGTACTTGGCTTCGATTATTGTCAGGAGGGGAAGGGGTAAGGGGGGGGGGAGATTTCAGACCACGCTGGTGGTGAGTGACAGGAAAAAAAAGAAAAAAAAAAGTGGCATCCAGTATTGTCATGTTACCTTGGTGTGGGAACCACAAGAAGATCGGCCTCCAGGCGGTGGTTTCAGGGTGTCAGCGATACCAGAGAAGGAATGTCGCAGCCCCTCTCCTTCCTTCCCTCCCTCTCTCCTTCCTCTTTCTCTCCCTCTCGTTTCTAGTTACCAAGGCGCCATCGACACAACGAAACCATTTTACGAGAACCACTTCTAAAACCGCTAAGAAGTTCTTTAAACTCCACAAGTACATAAATCCAATCTAAGTACAAGAGAGAGGGGTAATGCTCTCCCAACAGCTACTGGGAAAATGTGGAACCTTAACAACAAGTTTTTTTTTTTTTCGTGTGTGACTCCCACCACTCAGCCGCCCACCTCCTGCAGCCGTGGGGCTGTATTAGGATACAGAGATATCAGGATACATGGGTACATGAGGATGGAAGCACTGTATTTGTGTCCTTATGTATAGTCGTTACATGTTGACCTCCTGAGCACGACTGTATCATCCTTGAGCACGACTGTACCATCCTTGAGCACGACTGTACCATCCTTGAGCACGACTGTACCATCCTTGAGCACGACTGTACCATCCTTGAGCACGACTGTATCATCCTTGAGCACGACTGTATCATCCTTGAGCATGACTGTACCATCCTTGAGCATGACTGTACCATCCTTGAGCACGACTGTACCATCCTTGAGCACGACTGTACCATCCTTGAGCATGACGGAACGACAACCCTTTAGTGTGGGCTCAACAAAGTTAAGCAGACCGGCCTAAGAACATGAGAATATAACAGTTGTAAATATGGAAAAATAAGATGAGAAGATAAATGATAGAGACGATGTTTTTCCCTCCTGAATGTGGTTCGTGTACCGTCACACAGTAGGTCTGGTAGTTCGTGAGCCGTCACACATTAGGTCTGGTGGTTCGTGACCCGTCACACATCAGGTCTGGTGGTTCGTGAGCCGTCACACAGTAGGTCTGGTAAGTTCGTGAACCGTCACACATTAGGTCTGGTGGTTCGTGAGCCGTCACACAGTAGGTCTGGTAGTTCGTGAACCGCCACACAGCTGGTCTGGTGGTTCATGTACCGCCACACAGCAGGTTCGGTGGCTTGGGCTGGCGTGGTCAGTGTGTGTGGTGTTGGCTGGCAAGAACACAGCAGCTGTCAGACAGCAGTTAACGTGTATCCTGGAGGCGATGCAGCAGGCAGGCAGCCTGTGCATGAGCACTTAAATGGCTCCCTCTCCCCCTCCCCCATTAGCTCCCTGCCTGCGGATCTCGGCAGCAGCAGGGAAGCCGTTGCCACCATCCTCCCGGACCGAGTTCATTACTTACTACGTAGTCGTACGTGGCTAAGGGCATTAGTTCTGGCTAATGCCGAGCCTGTTCGTGGGGGCTACGTCCTTGCAAACGAATGAACGTTAGGCAGTTGCCTTCCCCAGATGCCAGTCGACCTTCTTTTTTTTCTATCCTGTTTCACAATCTTTCCCACCTTTCTTATCGTTGTCAAATTAATTTACGCATGCACGAGTAATGTTGTTAATATCATGGTGTGTCTAGTAAGAAATAACGGGTAAGCGTTGTCGGCATTAATCACCATTATAGTATGTGCTTGGCAACTCGGGAGACATGACTTGCCTGCCCGCCCGCTGCGCGCGCAGAACTTCCCGTTATTCCAAAGTCTCCAACACCGTGTAACCTCGTCCATCTGCAGGCTCCTGGCCATTACAGGCTCGCTGTGTGTAGGCCCCTCACTCTGTGCATGACATCTCCATGTATGACAACTACGTGTTGCTTCACTGTTTTGGTGACAGGACGTCGTTGTAATCTGAAAGATTAACACCATAGTTTTATTAGTATTGATGCGAGGTAGCACTACAGGTTACTAGCAGTTGTGTAGGCTGGCACCGGAGGGTACAGCTACCAGGCTAACAAAATGCAGGTTGTAGGCTAACAATACAACTAGTTGGCAAAGTACGGGAAGTCATCTCATAACAAACACTACAGTTGCAGTCTGACACCCCAGCCACAGAAAGGCTAACACTATGGGTGAAAGGTGGCTGACATTATACGTGCAAGCTGATACTCCATGTGCACGCTGACACTGGGTACAAGATGAGAATACAGTTCTGTCCAATCTGACACTGGATAACATGCTGACACAACAAGTTCTAGGTGACACTGCAGGTGCAAGTTGACACTGCAGGTGCAAGTTACCACTGGAGGTGCAAGTTACCACTGCAGGTGCAAGTTATCACGGCAGGTGCAAGTTGACACTGCAGGTGACACTGCAGATGCAAGATGACACTGCAGGTGCAAGTTACCACTGCAGGTGCAAGCTGACACTGCAGGTAATTGAGGGCGTGTCGGCCCACAAAGGATACGGTGTAACCGAACCTTGCCCACAACAGAACCAACAGGAAATAACATGGTAAATTGAGCTTAACCTTGCCTGCTGGCCCAGCGCTCCCGCCCAGGGAGTCCAGCTGCCCCCCCGTTCATTTACCCAACGTACTTCTGACGACGTTTAATGCCCTCCTTGAGGACGACGAATTAACCACCTCTTGGCTCCGAGGATGACTAGAGTCATCGTATCCCAGAGGGCTATGTATGTAAGTCGTCTTACTCATGGGGGGGTTTGTGTCCGTGTGCTCATTGGATCAAGTCATCGAACTTGAGGACGGGCTAGTGGTTTCCCAAAAGTATTGTTTTGAGTCTACTCCATTTCTCACGTAGCTACCTGCTTAATGACGCCTCCCCCACCATCCCATCCCCCATCCCATCCCACCCCATTCCAGAATAACTATAATCTCTGAGAATAAAATAGACGGAAGGGCTGTGGCGTTAGCAGGGGGAGGTGATGGACGCCCCTGGAGCGAGGAGTTCCTCGAAGAGATTCTCTACTCCATTTCCGTCAACTGGCGATGATGACAGCCTCGCCGAAGGTGACTTTCCACTCGCTATGAGACCAGAGGCAGGCTGGGACCGGGAACACCTATGTATAAACATGGTGTATGCGTGTGTGTGTGGATGGGCCATTCTTCGTCTGTTTCCTAGCACTTCCTCGCTGACTGTTATATTTTTTTTTCTTGTATCTCCCCTGATGATGTGATTATTACACGAAAGTGCACTGGGGAACTTTCGGTTTCGTGTGCCACTACAAACCATGCGAAGACAGCAATATTGATCCATGTAAAGTCACTCTCCACACGAGCTGCAGGAAACTTTGAAACCAACCTCACGACTCTCCTCAAATTGCCAAACGACCTTCCAGATTGGGAAACCACTGCCTAAGGAGTAAGTCCGTCGTACTCGAGTGATTAAGTCGTCGTACCCAAGTGGTTAGATTGTCGTACTCATGGGTTCAGTTATCGTACTAAGGGAACCACGGGCTGAAGGGGGGGGGGGGGGTCGAGCTATCGTATTCATGGGTTCAGTTATCGTACTAAGGGAACCACAGGCTGAAGGGGGGGGTCGAGCTATCGTATTCATGGGTTCAGTTATCGTACTAAGGGAACCACAGGCTGAAGGAGGGGGTCGAGCTATCGTACTCATGGGTTCAGTTATCGTACTAAGGGAACCACAGGCTGAAGGGGGGGGTCGAGCTATCGTACTCATGGGTTCAGTTATCGTACTAAGGGAACCACAGGCTGAAGGGGGAGGGGTCGAGCTATCGTACTCATGGGTTCAGTTATCGTACTAAGGGAACCACAAACTGAAGGGGGAGGGGTCGAGCTATCGTATTCATGGGTTCAGTTATCGTACTAAGGGAACCACAAGCTGAAGGAGGGGGGTCGAGCTATCGTACTCAACGGGGCTGAATTGTCGTACTTGAGAAGGGTGTCGACAACCAGTAATGGCCCGTGTAGATGGTTGTCATGGCGACCAGCGGATAGGCAAGCTTGTTCTAGGTGTTGGTCTGTTACTTGCCTCGAACGACTTCGCACGGGTAATATGAACCCACAATAAGCCCTTATGTGTCGGAATTACTGTTGTATCTGAGCGCTGATTGCCGTACGTGTGGAGCCCAAGGTGAGGAGGACAAGGTACCAGGTGTAGGAGGCCTTGGCTGGTGCTTGGCCAACCTGCCCCAGGTCTCCCTCATATGGTATGGCACGAGGCTGTGGCTCCGGCCGGACCACATACATGGCATTATCTTCCCCCCAAGGAGTCGCCGCGTGACACAGGGGTCATACTGACCTTCGCTCACAACCAGTTTTTATTTTTCCTCTCCACACTGAAAGTGAATTGATTGTGTTCGTTCTTGTTTGCATCAATATCCCAAATATGGAATGCTCTCTCTCTCTCTCTCTCTCTCTCTCTCTCTCTCTCTCTCTCTCTCTCTCTCTCTCTCTCTCTCTCTCTCTCTCTCTCTCTCTCTCTCTCTGTGATCACTGAAAGTTCAAGCCTATGAGCCCGACCACGACGGTACGACCCTTGAGCATAACGGTACGACCCTTGGGATATGACGGGCTGGCCTTTTGATCTAACTAACAAGAGGCTGGTCAAATGCCAGGCCAACGAAACAAGCGAATAGTAAGCTGTTTACTTTCTCTTAGGTGTGTGTGTGTGTGTGTGTGTGTGTGTGTGTGTGTGTGTGTGTCAATGACTTCATTACTGTTGCTTAACCATCGTGAGATTATGTACTTCAGGTTCACCTTAACGTACGTCAACCACAGCATTACAGCATTTTGAGCGACGTTAAACGTTACATCAAGTCAGTGTTTTCAACTCTCTCGTCACCACTAAATGCATGACGTATTGACCATAGAATTTGGTATGTAGAATTTCCTTTATTGTGTAGACATCCCTCACTCATGTGCTTTTTCCCAAAGCGTAGACGTATCCAGCCCCATCATGACCCGTTCATTTATCGCACACACACACACACACACACACACACACACACACACACAGTCAATGACAGGTGATGTGTGGTAAAACTTTCAACGCCTGAAGGAATTTCAGGAATGGCGTGTCCATCACGCTGCCTTCTACAGGGGGTGGGTGTCTGGTGGATTGTGAGGTGTTGCTTGGCGGACGGCTTGGATCCCGTGGTGGTGGAGGAGGTGGAGGGAGTCCACCGCCATTGACAGAGAACGGGTATAAATTTGATGATTTTTTTTTTATTTTTTCGTGGCTCAAGGATCGTGTCGTTCGTGCTCAAGGGTGGTACCGTTCGTGCTCAAAGGATGGTACCGTTCGTGCTCAAAGGATGGTACCATTCGTGCTTAAAGGATCGTACCATTCGTGGCTCAAGGATGGTACCATTCGTGCCTCAAGGATCGTACCGTTCGTGCTCAAAGGATCGTACCGTCATACTGAAGGGATTAATGTTGGTACAGTATATCAGATGTAAGTATTCATCATGAGTGTCTGTGACGCTGCTATGGCCTTCCACTCTCACATATTATGAAGTCTTGTGTCGTCATCTGAGGAGTATTGTGTCAATGTGGTTCTCGGGAGGTGGTGACGCAGCCCGCATTCTCGGAAAGCCTGAGTGTCGACTCCATGTTGTTGTTATTGTATTGCTCAAGTCGTCCTCCGCCGTTCTTGAGTAGTCAGCAGCAATCCCGCACACACCGGAAGCCACACACACACACACACACACACACACTGCGCCTTACGTCGACAACCTCGCGTGACGCATGTTATTACCAGCGAACGTCTCTCTCTCTCTCTCTCTCTCTCTCTCTCTCTCTCTCTCTCTGTTGCCATCGTTCTTGACCGTCGCTTGACGCACGTTGTCACCAGCGAACCCCCGTATCTCTGCCGTCGTTCCCAATCGTCGCGTGACGCGCGTTGTCACCAGCGAACCTCTCCCTCTGCCGGCGATCCCAACCGTCGCGTGACGCACGTTGTCGCCAGCGAATTCCTCACTCTCTCTGTATCTGCCAGCGTTCCCAGCTCTTGACTAAGCACCATTTAAACCGCCCATTTCCATTCTCCACCGCACCTCCTCATCTCCCAGCCCCTGAGTCAAACTGCCCTGCCCCAGCATGGGAAGACTGGGTGTAGTAGCATAGGCAATGTTGGGTGTAGCATGAGGCATGTTGGGTGTAGCATGAGGCATGTTGGGTGTAGTATGAGACATGTTGGGTGTAGCATGAGGCATGTTGGGTGAAGCGTGCAGAAGAGCGGTCGGTTGTCTTGCAAAGATGACGACGAGTGTTTGATGTGGGGAGGAGATGGCTGGGTGCAGGAGGAAGTGGAGATGTTCCATGTACCATGATGAGGGCGGGGTGGCTGGCTAGTGTGTGTGTGGTTGAGGATGAGTGTTAAGAGTGGAGCTTTGGTGTAAGCATACAGCAGGCTGGGTGTAACGCATACAGCGGGCTGGGTGTAACGCATACAGCGGGCTGGGTGTAACGCATACAGCAGGCTGGGTGTAACGCATACAGCAGGCTGGGTGTGACGCATACAGCAGGCTGGGTGTAACGCATACAGCAGGCTGGGTGTAACGCATACAGCAGGCTGGGTGTGACGCATACAGCAGGCTGGGTGTAACGCATACAGCAGGCTGGGTGTAACGCATACGGCAGGCTGGGTGTAACGCATACAGCGGGCTGGGTGTAACGCATACAGCAGGCTGGGTGTAACGCATACAGCAGGCAGGGTGTAACGCAGGTGTTACTTGTTATAGAGTTTGCTCTCGGATATTGTGTGAGGTGTATGGTAGGTGTATCGTGAGGGAGAGAGAGTGTAGAAGCCTGTGTGGAGTGAGAGGGAGTGAGGGAGGGGTGTGTCACTAGTGATTCACGGAGGGGAAGGTCCTCCCCCCCCACTTCCCCACCTCCACCCCATCCACCTGATCCACTACCAACGCCTAATCCACCTGCTCCACCTCCCTCTGCCACCACCGTCACCATCACCACTACCTAACACCCCACCACCACTTCCCCACCTCCACCCCATCCACCTGATCCACGACCACCACCTCCTACTCCACCGCCACCTCCACCTCCCTCTGCCACCACCGTCACCACCACCTCCACCTAATCCACCCCCCCACTAGCTGATCCACCACCCTCACCCACATCCCCCGCCACCACCCACTGGCCACGTGCAGCAGTAAGAACTGGCCACCAGACCAGCAGTTTAACACCCGTCGCAAAATAGATGTCAGAAATATCCACCGGCCTTCTGGTGGAGGTTGACCTTGAGGGGTGGAGGAGAAGGTAAACAGTTTACAACCACAGCTTGACGTACCCAAGAGCAACGATGTGTATCATGAACACAGTTCATGGTGAACACAGTGTATCGTGAACACAGCTCATGATGAACACTGTATCATGAACACAGTTCATGATGAACACTGTATCATGAACACAGCTCATGGTGAACACAGTATATCGTGAACACAGCTCATGATGAACACAGTGTATGATGAACACAGTTCATGGTGAACACAGTGTATGATGAACACAGCTCATGGTGAACACAGTGTATCATGAACACAGCTCATGATGAACACAGTGTATCATGAACACAGCTCATGATGAACACAGTATATCGTGAACACAGCTCATGATGAACACAGTGTATCATGAACACAGCTCATGATGAACACAGTGTATCGTGAACACAGCTCATGATGAACACAGTGTATCGTGAACACAGCTCATGATGAACACAGTTTCTCATGAACACAGTGCATGAAGAACACTGTATCATGAACATAATTCATGATGAACACAATTCGTGATGAACACAATTTTAGTTCCAGTCGCATTACACTGAAATGGCACTGTTAACTACAAGCACATTACGCTGTAATGGCACTGCCGACTCTCATGCACAGTACACTGTAATGACACTGTTAACTCATGCCCACTACAGTGTAATTGCACTGTTAACTTATGCACACTACAGTGTAATAGCACTGTTAACTCATGCACACTACAGTGTAATAGCACTGTTAACTCATGCACAGTACACTCTAATGACACTGTTAACTCATGCCCACTACAGTGTAATTGCACTGTTAACTCATGCACACTACAGTGTAATAGCACTGTTAACTCATGCACACTACAGTGTAATAGCACTGTTAACTCATGCACACGACAATGTGAGAGCACTGTTAACTCATGCACACTACAGTGTAATTGCGCTGTTAACTCTCATGCACACTACGCTGTAATGGCATTGATTTATTAAACATAGAAAAAATATATATGATTTAAATACGACCCGTACTAAGTGAGCGAAACACAGGAAATGATATGTTGATAAAAGTGTGTGGAGAATGCCAAGGTCTTGTTATCATTGTAACAAAGTGAATGGTTTCCCTGCTCGCATGCTGGCCAACTTTTGACAGCAGCCACACACACACACACACACACACACACACACACACACACACCATGAGTTTGTACACAAAGTGTAAATGAAAAGAGAAATAATAGTTCACTAACAGATCTCTTTCTATACGTCTGTTGCAATTGACTGATCACATACATCAGGTTCACGGTAAAGGACTTGAGAAAACAGAAGACGCAGCCCCGGGCGAAACATCGTGTCACATCAGGGGAAGAAAGAGTTGTGGACGCAGTATCAATGTGCACCAGTTCTACCTACACACACATGGGGGACATACGAAGGCATCAAAAGAAGCATTATATGCGGGTAGCGCACACACACCAACAGCCTGAGTCGTGGCACAACAGAGAGATGGGGTGAAATGTCACATTCCATCAGCGGGGCATTGTGACGACCTTCCACACACACACACACACACACACACACCAGAGGTTGATCACTCAGAGGCAAATGTGAACTGGACACCAGCAGCTCGTCTTTCAAAGCCGTCATCAGCTCTCTAGTGTCCCCCAGTTTTCCAAGCCACACTCCTCTCATTCGCTTGATCGCGTAACGAATGAATATATATATATATATATATATATATATATATATATATATATATATATATATATATATATATATATATATAAAGTGCAAATGAAGGCGCGCCTTTGTGGAAAACATGTTGTCCTCCAACAGCAAGGATTCCAACCCCGTACCGTTTGAACCACACAAATGATACGGGGCTTGAACCCTTGCAGCTGGAGATAGTTATATATATATATATATATATATATATATATATATATATATATATATATATGGGTCTTGGACAATCGTATGTTTACCAAATGGCGTCCTAGCTACGTCTCTTCTTCGTCTATGTGTGTATGTGTGTGTGTGTGTGTGTGTGTGTGTGTGTGTGTGTGTGAGTGTGTGTGTGTGTGTGTGTGTGTAATACGAATATTTGATTTGGTTCTGAATCACAAAGAAAAGACGGGAGGAGGAGGAGGAGGGTCGCCCGTGCACCGTCTTGAGCAATGTGGTCATCCAGTTGGGGAACAGGAGGCCCAGAAACTGGATGATCATGAGGCCGAAGACCTTCCCCCGGTGATGGACCTCGCTCACTTTCTCCACGCTCGGGTCTTGACGCCGGTACGACCCCGTGAGCACGACGCGTCGGTGCGCACGACGACCCTTCGAGCACGGCGTTGCGACCCTTGAGTGTACGATGGCGCGACCTATGAGTGTACGATGGCGCGACCTTTGGGTTAGTACGATATCCTGGGTCTTTGGTCATGCCCTTGAGGGTTAGGTCTGAGGCTTAGCCATAAGGCATATATACACCCAAGGGTCATGTTAAGGTCGTGTTCAAGGGTCGTATTAGGGTCGGTCGTGTTCAGGGCTCGTATCATTGGGCTTGAGAGGCAGATGATACGCTGGGAGTGAGGCGTGGCGAGGCATTGGGTAAAGCCACACACACAAGTGCATGAACGTGTACTTTCCTCAGTGACGTCAGCCCCAGTAGCCCATCGACGGGTTCTGTGAAGCTGAAGCGTTGAAGCGTGTATCGAGACAGTTTTCGAAGGGTTCTTGTGTGAGAGCAATGGCCTTGCTGTCGTTGGCCTAGTTTTTTTTTTTTCTTTTTGTCATCCATGAATTTTGTGAATGGTAATAAGGTACATTCTCTCTTTTGATGTCGTATTAAGGACGTTCGTGAGGTAGAAGTTTTAGAGGACCAGATCTGTCGCGTATTGAGGAGTGTCACGCGTAGGGGTCGATGCTTCGCCTGGGTTCAGATGGTTCAGTAGTCGTGACGAGATTGGAGTACCATCACCAGAGGAGGGTCGCGGCCCCTGTACGTACGATAACCTTTGATGCACGATAACTTGACCCCCTCTATAACCTTTCGAGTACGATAAACGTGGCCCTTCTACGTACGATAACTTTTCGAGTACGATAACTCGACCGTCTACCGCGTACGATAACCTTTCAGCACGATGACTTAACCTCCTCCCTCGATCAAGATAACTGTAAAGAAAGGAAATGATGATAGAATCTAGACGGGACAAAACCATAAATACAACAAGAACAACCCCCCCCCCCCCACACACTCACACACCCACACGACTCATAACCCTTGATATAAAAACCCTTAATATAACACCCAGCCTAGTATAAAATCCCATTGTGGGCAAAACAAAAACCTCTCAAGAACACAAACCCAAAAGCATGATGAAGACGACGACCCTCCCTCAGAGGAGTGGAGCCTCTGCTAGAATGCCAGCAGAGCTTCGTACAAACCTCACCAGAGGAAAATGGCCTCGTGTCTGAACCTCAGTGAGGCCACGACCACGGAGGTCGTCGTACCTTCTGCCTGGAGCACGACCACGGAGCACGACCATGGAGGTCGTCGTATCTCCTGCCTGGAGCACGACCACGGAGCACGACCACGGAGGTCGTCGTCCCTCCTACCTGGAGCACGACCACGGAGGTCGTCGTACCTCCTGCCTGGAGCACGACCACGGAGGTCGTCGTACCACCTGAAACACAGGGAACCATCCAAGGTCATTTGTCCATCAGCTAATCAGGCACGAGAAGAAGAAGAAGAGGAAGAGGAAAAAGAAGAAAAAGAAGAATGAGGAGGAGGAGGAGGAGGAGGGAAAGAGTGATGATGAGGAGGAATGAGGAGGAGGAGGAGGAGGAGGAGGAGGAGGAGGGAAAGAGTGATGATGAGGAGGAATGAGGATGAGGAGGAGGAGGAGGAGGGGAAAAGAGTGATGATGAGGAGGAATGAGGAGGAGGAGGGGAAGAGTGATGATGTGCTTTACTAACGTGGTCGACCGGGCTGACATCAGAGAACGTCAGCTGATGGTGACATCAGAAGGGAGTCGGCTGACAGAAGGTCACCACAGCTGGCGGGGTGGGTGGCTGACATCGAGGAATCTTAATGGTAGTAAATAGCGATTTACTGTGATCACAGTGAGCACTCACGGCTCATGACCCGCTTGGTTTGCGACATGCGACATGCAGGGGAAGGCGGGTGGAAGGCGGGGCTTGATATGCATGCGACATGCAGGGAGCTGGAGGGTGGGTTCTCATGTCAACACTAAGACCTCGGCTAAGATGTGGCTGCAGGCTCATGTTGAGCCATATTGCTCTGCAACACTGTGTGTGTGTGTGTGTGTGTGTGTGTGTGTGTGTGTGTGTGTGCGTGTGTGTGTGTGTGTGTGTGTGTGTGTATCTTGACTTTAGGTACGTAGCGTGTATGATCGACTCCCCCCAAACTATGTAGGATCCTTTCGTTCATATTGGAGACGTGGGTATGATGTCTTCATGCTCGTATATCTTTTGTCATGGGTTGAATTAGCTAACATACTCTCTTTTTTCCCCCCTTCCAGTAGGATAGAACCCTCGTACGTGTCAGTGGGTTAAACTGCAACATTATAGATTGATTACATATACACAGAAAGACATTCTAGTCGTCATGAACAAAATTATTATAGAAATTACAAGATGTTGTACATCACTAACAGTCCTCAGATCTCTGCTCTCTTGACTATATTCAACCGTATACATGCTTGTGAATGGCTCATCTTGGTCTTCAAAGATTTACAGTCATTCTACATTCACTCTTCGCAACATTATTATGTATTTGGAGGAGCCATTCGCTTCCTTCCCACACGCCCGATCTCTTGATAGCATTTTATTGTGGGATCACTACAAGCACGATTGGATGGCTATACACGTAACGTGATACATTTATGGCTGTACACATATACATACACAAAGCCTTTAATCTTGAAAATCATCTTCGCAGTCGGAGAGGCGCTTGAAAACATCGTTTGAATACCAATTAGGTCTTTGAGACTGGAGAGGCAAGAGGATCCGAACCTCACACATACCCACTTCTGTTCAGGACAGACCTGTGTACCATTACACGTTGCGATGTTCAGATGTTTCGTCTATACATTTATCTGGGAGTAATCCGTGACTTGAGTCGTTGTTCTTTTTTTAATCCGAAAATATCGAAGAGATTCCTTGACTCCACTTAGACTCGAACCGCTTACCCGTATGGGGGGGGGGGGAAGAGAGAGAGAGAGAGAGAGAGAGAGAGAGAGAGAGAGAGAGAGAGAGAGAGAGAGAGAGAGAGAGAGAGAGAGACCACCAGGCCACATAGTGTTTGACTAACCTGTCCAGTTTGATCGTGGTGGAATATCCGTTCGTCCTGTGACAGGCATCGTTTCATCCGGGGGTCTTTCGTGGAGGCTCGTTACCCGTGCTTGAGGTGCCCGAATGGTGGAGTTACGTCCGGGGAGAAGGCGAGTGAGAGAAAGGGAGGGAGTGGGTTCGTCTTTCGTCCGTCCCCCGATGCCCGCCGCATCCTGATCCTGATCCTGAGAGAGAGAGAGAGAGAGAGAGAGAGAGAGAGAGAGAGAGAGAGAGAGAGAGAGAGAGAGAGAGAGAGAGAGACCCTACCTGGGCGTGGTGTAGATCGACCCACCCACCCCCTTAG